>NW_008691167.1:126505-140550 GCF_000695815.1 Acanthisitta chloris | reverse complement strand
GAGGCTAGTAGGAGCTGGATTTGGCTACCTCAGCTTTTGTTGTAGAGTTTGCAGTGGCCTTCCAGGAGTCAGTACATGAGATAAGAAACAGATTATTCAGGACAACACTGTGGGTGAAACTGGCTGTCTGGTCACTAGCTGAGACCTGTGGAGGGGGCACAGCAGGGATGAAGGGAGGACATTAGTGATGTTTCCAAGGATAAGTCTGAGGTCTGGATAGCAGTGTTTGGGGAGTTGTGTTGCAAGAAAAACTGGAGTTGATAACAGTGTAAGCTTGAAATGCGTTCTCACAGATGTGGGTGGCCATCCTGATGAGCAGACTGTGGGGTAACAAGCTGGAGTGCCTTGCTGATGTGTGGCCTTGCTGATGGTACTTCTGCCACCGCTGAGAACAAGGGTGGAGGGTCTGGGGAGAGCAGGGACTGGTGTCACTGGGTGGTGGCAGGGTGCTGGTGGGATGCAGCTGTGAAAGAGGCAAATCTCATCTTGGTGAGACTTTCAGTAGACATGAAACATGTCATGCCAGCCCATGAGCCAGGAGGACCCTCACTGGCATGCTCAGAACCTTCTGGTGCTGCATTTCGTTCCATCCACCCCTGCACAGGCAAGAGCCACTGGAGCTGAGCAGAGCATGGGTGAGGCACTGGCACCTGCCAGGACCTGCCCTGCTGTGCTGGGAGGGAGGCCCTGGCTGACCCAAGCTTGGTCCTGGTGCTCACCAGAGCAGAGTGTTTGTGGTGTGGTGTGGTGTGTGGTTCCCAGCCCGCACGGCGCGTTGTGGAGGGACGTGTCCATTCTCCCGCGGTGCTGCTGGCTGTGCTCAGGCAGCTGAGCAATGTTTTTACCTGCTGTCATCTGAAACCAAGCAGAAACCCTGAACTCCTGATGACTGACTAATGCAATTGCCCTTTTATTTCCTGATACTTCCTTGAGAAGCAGAGGGACTCTGAAGCCTTTGCTGTCATAAATCCTTGCTCAGGCTGCAGACGTCTAGCTTGGGTACAGAAAGTGGAAGCTTTAGTGGCCTCATCCTTCTCAGGAGCCTTCTCTGTGTAGTGTGGTGTGGTAGATGCTTGGTTTTTCACAGACTGGGATGTACTGCTTGGATTTTGTTGAAACAGAACACACCTGCTGAGTGCCTGGCAGTGCTGCTCCTTCTTGCAGCAGCTCAGGGTAGAAGCTACAAACTGCTGGTGGCCACGGTGCTGCCTTTGTCACCCAGTCAACATCTGCAGATTATGTGGAACTGCTTCTTGCCCCATGTGTGGGCTGACTCTGGCTGATCCCTAACAGAAATTGCTTCAGATTCTCCAAAAATTAAAACATTTTCTTTGTCTGGCAAGAAGGAGCTTCCCTGGTCCTGTGATTTGGAGTCAAACCAGCCTCTTCCCAGGATGTGGTGGAAGAGCTTCTTCTTTTGCTTACTGGTGTTGTGCTGTGCTGTCTCCCCTCAGGAGCAGCCTGGAAGGACTGGAGGGGAGGCAGCATGGTGGGAAGGTGCTGTTGGGTGGCCAGCACTGGGTTTGCTGTCCCAGCACGCCGCCAGCTCCAGGGTTTCGAGGTGTGCCCGTCCCGTCCTTATGCAACCCACGGAAGTGCCGCGTTGTGTAACGCTGTTGTGTAAGCAGGTGTTGGGGTTTCGGCACACGAACCATGCTCTGTCGTGCTCCTGTGCTTCTCCACCTGCATCCTGGAGGGGATCTGTCCCAGGAATTTCTCATCTGCTTTCCTAAGGGTGCTGCAGGGGCAGATACCAGAGCTGTTTCTCAGCAGGCACTGTTGGTGGAAGGGTTGGGGATGGTTGGCATTCACATCTGACTCCTTCCCCTGCGTTTACCTGCACCTTTTCCAGGGATGTGCAAGAGTCCAGGGCCATCTTTGCAGGCTATGAAACCACTGGTGTTCCTGGCCACTAATGAGAGTGACTTTGCAGGAAACTCCTTGTTCAGGCAGCGCTGCGTCACTCCCTGCGCTCCTGTTCCAGCTGACCTTACCTTGGCACCGCGCTACCTGTTACAAAGCTGTCTTGTGGAGGGGAGGGATTGCCAGGTCTTCCACAGCACTGGCACCTCAAAGGGGTCTGGAAACAAGCTGGCAGGGGAGACGTGTGCCCCCACCTGCGCTCAGGCAGTGGTGACAGCGGCGCGGTCGGGAGCACGGCGAGCAGGCTCTGAATGTCAGCGCATTGTTCGTAGCGAGATACGTGTCATGTCGCATTAGCTCAGGCCGACAGCTACTGGTGGGAAAATATTTCTGCGAGTTCCTCGGAGTGCCCCCACCTCCTACAGGCAAGGACTTGTGCCTGGCGAGGCGGCGGCAGCGCCGTGCCCAGCCATACTGGGGGAGCAGTGGGACCATCTGGTGCCTGTGAACGTGGAAAGTCACCCGAGTGTTGTGTCCAAAGGGCAAACTGCCTGTGCTGGGAGCACTTTCGTGGGGAGAGTGTCTGGCTGCTCAGAAGACAAAGCTCAGTTTTATTTCTTGGTAGCCTCTGCTCGGGGAAGAGGAGGTGGGGTTAGCATGACTTACTTGGTGAAATCCACTGTGCCCAAACCAAAGGGAGCAGCTGGCACAACTTGGAGCTGAGGAAGCTCTCTTGTTCTTGCCCACAGGCTGCAGAGTTTGGGAGCTGGAAGTATGCTGGGTGGTTCAGGAGTGTTTAGAGAAGGACAGGGCAGTCACTTGTAAGTGTGAGGAGCTGCTCAGCACTGCATGGCCAGGTAACAGTGCGAGGATGGCTCTGGAGCAGGGCTGCTCTTGGGGAGAGATGAGACAGGTGGGAGGACATGGGTTCACACATGTGGAGGGACTGACTGCAGCCCCAGGGCTTCACTGGCCTGAGAGGCTTTTTGGTGATGCCAGTATGGGCCCTCTCTAAGGGGTGGGACTCTGGTCTTCATGGCCTCATGTTTAGAAGCAGCTCTTCACCAGTCCTGAGACTCCTGTGTGCCCCTCACAGTTCCCTGGGTGCTCACAGCTCCCCTCTGCCTGGGCTGGCTCAGCCCTGCCCTCCCCACTGGGCTGAGGGCTCCAGCCTCCACCACTGCCTGCTCTCCTGACTTTCTTACTCCCAACATCAGCTTTTCTGAGCCTCTCCCTCTTTATTTTCTTCCAGTGTCAGAAAGGTGAGGAGGTCAAACACTAATGCAGTGTTTCTTTCCTCTCCTAAAGTGTACCTAGCAGATGAGGAGTGTCAACACCGATTTGTTTTTCAAGTGTTTCTGCAGGATTATTTTCTTGTTAAAAGTGACAAGGAGGTGCAGAACTGTCGGCCTTTAGCCAGAGATGTCACCTCGTCTTTGCGTAGGTGAACAGGCATGAGATGACAGAGCACTTTTTTGTGGGAAAGATGAAAAGTTGAGCCTGATTTAATCATTTCCTTAAAAACTGAAAGGAGAACATGCTCCTTCTCTCTTCCTGGTCCTCAGTAATGAGAGGCTGGAAAGCAGAAGAGCCTGTTAGGCCATAGTTAGCACAGGGAGGTTCCCTGATGTGTGTTTTTGCAGAACCACTCTCGGTACCAAGGGGATGGCTTGAGCAGGGTTATTCTGATGTGTGTTTTTGCAGAACCACTCTCAGTACCGAGGGGATGGCTCGAGCAGGGTTATTTGTCTGTGGCCTTTCCAGGTTCTGCTGCTGCTTTTGACAGCAGAATCTGATGATGGTTTCAGGACAGGGAAGGTGCTCCTCTGTTGTGGCTGGGAGTATGGACCACATGGGGAAACTGCTCTGGTTTTCAGCTGCACTCTCAGGACCTGCCAGGAAGATGCCCCATGCCCAGGTGCTGCTGGCCTGGCTGCTGCTCCTGTGCCTGACATCCTTGCAGCTCCACAGAGGGACTGACTTCTCCTGGTGGAAAGTGCCTGTTGGAAGCTCAGCATGTGGTTTTCTGTGAGGCTGTGGCCCCCAGCCTGTGCCAGGGCTGAGGAAGCAGGACGGAGTAGGAGTGGGCTGGGGGTGTGATCCTGCTCCTTGGCTGGCCTGGCCATGGACTGCCCTGCAGTGTGTGGCATTCATCCTGGCACCAGAGAGTCAAGGAGACACTAAACGCTTGCTTGGGTCTCTGGAGCTGATGTTTTCTGGCAGTTAAGGAGACTAATAACTGACTTGCCACTTGATGTAATCATTACTGGGTCGGCTGTGCTGTTCAAACCCTCTCCCCTCCTGCTCTGCACAGCCTCTGGTGATCCTCCAGGAAAGGGAGTGTTGTTATCAGTGATGTCAAGTGTAGGATGGAGCTGAGGGGGCTGGACTCCTGTGGATGGCATTGGATCTGGTGTATGGAGTGAAGCTTGGGTGGTGCAGCACAAAGTGGGATCAGTCCTGGGGCTGGGACTGGGGTTTGTTTTTCTGGATCAGAGAGCCCAGGAGGGCTGGAGACATGGCTGGGTGCCAGTTCCCCAGACCACATCTCCTTCACTGGATTCATGCTGGTTCATACTGGCCACCCTCCCTGTGGTGAGTCGGCTCCAGGCACAGTCTGCTCCTGCTCCCTGGTGTGGGAGTGCCCGAGCCGGGAGACCTGTGGGGAGATGCTGGGTGGTTTCTGCTGCTGCTGGCACGGTTTTTGATGTGGTTTTCTGGCTGCAATGTAGGCAGGGGCACGGTCACCCTGACCCTGCCAGCATGGCTCTCCCTCCGAGCTTCCCTTCACCCCATGCTGTTTCTGGGTGTTTTCTGTAGCTGTCAGGTGTGGTGATTAAAACCAGACCCCAACGCACTGGGCTGGAGCTGTGCTATGGCACAGGTGAGCTGTGGGCATGGGTGACATCAATGGCAGCTTTGCTCAACAAACTCTCCTGTTCCTTTTGGAGGGTCTGGCAGGCCAGTTTTTCCCTCAGCTTGGTTAAAGTAAGGAAAAGAAACACACAGTTTTAAGATTTCCACAGTGACACTTCTGAACGCAGTCTGTGTTTTTTCCTTCAGCAAAGCAATGCCAGGAACTAGGAGCCACATCTGATTTTTTTCTTAGTAGGATGGTGAAAATAACCTCATGTGGCAAAGCCCAATGTCCCAGGCATGTTCTGGAGCACCAGGATAAAGGGTGCTCAGTGAAAACTTCCTAACTCCTCTCTTCTCCTCAGACCTCAAGCTCTGTGCTGCAGCAGAGCTGCTGCTATGAGTGGAGCAGCTCTTCCCACTGTGTGTTTGTACCAACTTTGCAAGGAGTGACCCGTTGGACTGAAGTTTCTCTGCTTTTCTGCAGCTCATGTGGTGTGTGTGTGCAGGCAGGTTGTTAAAATATATTTTTTCCCCATCAGCTGTTGATCCCTCCCCACGAAGCCTGTGTGGTTTTGGGGCAGCCTGGCCGAATTGTGTCAGCAGTGCCATTTGTTCAGGCTGGTGATGAACAGTTTCCTTACGTGTAAAAGCTGAAGCAAAGGTAGCTTTGGGAAGGGAGCCAGGTGGAAGCTGAAGCAAAATGCTTCTCCTTCAGCGTTTTACTTAAAAATGTGCTTGTAATCAGACAATTTAGCTTTTCATAGAGAAAGCAACACTGGAAAAACAAGCAAACTGGAGACATGCAAACTGTTCCCAGTGGGGAGGTGTCAGCTGGCAGCAGCAGAGCAGAGTGGAAGGGGGTGAATCAGTGTATTCTTTTGTCATGGCTCCAAGTCCAGAAATTCAGCAACTCTCGAGAAGGCTGTATTTAGAGGAGCAATAAAAAGGCAACTGACTCACATGGAAACAACATCAGCGGAATAAATCCGTGCAAAAACAAAGGGGGAGAGGCTTGGGCTGCTGCAAGGAGACTCTGCTGGGGGAGTTCAGTGTGCTGACATCTGTGGTGGTGGAAATGCAGGTATTGAAGTGCCTGAGATGAGTCTGGCCTTGTCCAGAAAAGAATTAGCAGAAGTAAATAATGTATATCCACCTTCCCATGAGTTCTGGCTTCATTAACAGTGATATCATGCCTTGCTCTTAACAGCTTCTGTGATCTCAGGGCAAAGTCTTTGTGAAAAAATGGAGATAATTCTTTTGTTTGAAAAAAGCCAACCTAAAAGCCCTGAAGTGACCTTTTCTTCTAACTGAAGGAGCAGACAGGCTGATGGCTTTTTCAGATAGAAAAGTCAGGGCAGAGCAGCCTGCACTGGCCAGCACTCCAAAGGGAGCACTGCAGGCAGCACACACTTGGCCCTATTGTCTCTGCTTGTATGGACTAGTCGGTGGGAAATGAGGTATTTCCTCCTTGCAGCTTGCCCTGTTGGAGTGCTGGAGGCTGGATCCTGCCCTGCCCTGCGCCGTGCTGCAGCTCTGGGAGCACTGGGCTTTGGGCAGGTTCTGGCTGTGTGAGCAGGATCAGCCCCTGCACCAGGTGTCTGGGAGGCTGTGACCCTCTGGGGCTGCTGGGGCATTGTAAGTTAAACATGTTCTGATTAGCCTGCACTGTAAATCCAGCATTTTAATTCTTTCCATATGTAAGATCCAGTGTAATAAGCCAAAGTTTAAGACCATGCAATCTATTTGGAATAACCATATGGATTAGGAGTCAGACTGTGCTTTTCTGCTTCTTGTATTTACACTAATATAGAGACAGTTGCTAATGCGCATGCAGCTCATGCTGGTACCCATTTTTAAAAATATGACACCAAATGGCTTGCATTAAAATATTTGAAAAGCAGTAAAACTGTGAAAGTTTCTCCCTTGCGCAGACACAGACACATCTGTGAAATGAGGCGTCTCCAGGCAGTAACATTCCTGTCCCTCCCCGTAGGTTTATCAGTGGGGCTGGAGATTCCTTCAGGGTGCTGGGCCAGCCCAGACCCCCCATCTGCACCCTGGGCATGAGGGGAGAGCAGCCTTTGGGGCAAGGAGGATGTAGACAGACCCAGATCCCTCCTGCAATGTCAGGAGGAGCTTGTGGCTGTGGAGAGCCCAGGGTTGCCTGTGGTTGACTTGGCACATAGTGCTGACTGCATGGTGTTGTCAGCCCCTGCTCTGGGAGGGAATCCAGCTGGGGTTCACCCTGTTAGTGCTCTCCCATGGGCTGGAGAGAGGTGCAGCAAGCTGGGAGCTGGGCACTCATTTGGGGCCTTTGCATTCATCGGAGTCATTAATTTTGCTGTTCTTTTTCTGCCATTTCTTGGTTCTCTTAGGCAGATCCCCTTCCTCCTGTCTTTGCCTTGTCTCACTGGTTGGAGCCTTTCTTGGTCTTTGTGTTCCTCTCTCTTTACATTGCTATGGATTTGAAATACTGTTTTAAAAGAAAACCAGCAGTGATCTGCTTGCAAAGCTTTGTTCTTGTGCTCTGCAGTGAACATTCCTCAGGAGAAGGCCAAACAAGCTTCTGATGGTTGCTTCTTCTGCAAGGACCCACCAGCACTGGGGTTGGTGGGGGAGTTTATGGGTGGCTGCAGGGCCCCCAGTCCCTGACAGTGTCCAGCAGGCTCCAGAGTTGGTGTAACCTTGTGTCTGTACTTCACCTGTTGCTTGTTTCTTGTTGAAGTGGTTACCTCCTTATGTGCCTGAAGATGATGGGATGGGGATGCTGTGACTGCTGAGGAGGGTCTGGTGTGTGTCCCCAAGGTGAGGGCAGTCACTGTGCTTGCTGCTCATTGCCTCTGGCTCTGTCTGGAAGGGAGGTGGGCTTGAGTCCCCCTTCCTCAAGGAGCAGCTCTTCAGGTGGTTGCTGCTTCCTCAGGGTCTCACTGAGTTCAGGGTGAAGAGCATCAGTCCTTGCTGCACTGGGGAAGTGTTGGGGCTGGGAGCAGTGTCCTCTGTCCTCCTCTTGCAGCCCTTGGCCTTCTGCCTGTGTCCCATGACCAGACATGGCCAGAAGCATCTCCTCTCTCCTCGAGGTGTTTTTCGTGGGATGTGTTTTGGCTGAGGGTGGGACCTTGCACCACTGGCTGTTCCCAGGATACCGACAGCATCTGGGCCATAAAGGATTCTAAAGCAGTTGGCTTGTCATGGGAGCAGGAGTTGGACCTGGGTCTGTGCAAGCACTGGAAAGCATTTCCGAGTGGGAGTTGTGCTCTGTCATCCGTCATTGGCTCAGACAGAGAGGAGGGAGTCAGTGTGAGACATGGCAACTTCTTCCTCCCTGTCTCCAGCATTAATCTAAATGCCAAAACACAGACCTTGTGGAATGTGCTGGTGCTGTGGAGAGCACCAGCCTCTAATTCCATATGGCATGGAAATATCCCAGGTAAACCTTTGTGGGCACCCAGTGCTGCCTGGCAGGAGCAGGTGAATTCCTCCAGCACAGCTGCTGCTCTGTGCCAGTGCTGGGCTGCATTGAGGAGCTGCCTGAGGTGAGCAGGGAGCTCAGGAAAGATGCTCCCAGAGCTGGGCTGGAAGTGGTTTATTGAAAGGAAAGGATCATATTACACTCAATTTTTGCTGAGTTTATCTTGGTTTTTATCAGATTACACACAGGATAGCTCATCAATATTGTGATCCTGCTGACATGTAAGTGAGCCGCTGCATAATTCATGGCTGCTGCAGGGCTCCAGCACTGGGAGGCACATATTTAATTAGGCACCTCACCACTCTGCTCTTCTGGAGCAGCCCTGGGATCGCACCCGTGGAGGTGGATGCTGTGGTGTCCCCACCTGTGCAGCTCCTGGCTGCCTTGCAGAAGCTGTGCTGGCACTGTCCCTAGTCCCAGCTCGGGGTCAGAGAAACTGCATCATGGCATTGTGGTGCAGCACTTTTCAACAGGGTCCTGAGGAGAGGAAACGTCCTGGCAGAGACAAGAGGTTCTCCCTCTTGGGTGCCCTTTGGAGAGCAAAGGTGGTGATGAACAGGGCTGCAGAATCTCCTTGCACGCCTGTCAGCTGTAGCATTTAGCTCTGAGAATTCATGTTATCCATAAACACACCCTGTCCTTTGTCAGTCTTTTCAAGTTCAGATTTCCTGCTGCAGTGAAGTCTGGAGCTGAATTATGTGTTTATGGCAAAGTCTTCCTTAACAATTGGGAATTTCTCACTCTGGTCTCACTCACCTCCTTCACTTTGGGCTGCAGGACTGAGTCAGCAGCCAGCCCTGCTGCCTCTCTCCAGGCCACCCCAGCTCTCTGGGATCTTTATTTGACCCCTGCTCATAACCTCCCTCCCCTGCAAGTAGGGTCCAGTGGGGCAAGGACCTGTCACCAGGGTTCAGCAATGGACCCTCCCCAGCACTGGCCACTTCCCTGGCTGTGTTCAAGGCAGTGTGTGTGTCTCCTTCCTCTCACAGTCTGCTTGAAAATGTGTTGGGCATAGGGAGAATTCTTTTCCATTTTTGTGGTGCTTCCCTCCATTAATTTTCTGGTTGTAGTACATTACTCATGGATAATTAAGAGTGAGCTATTAATACAACAGTTAATATTCAAGTGCAGTGAAGAGGAGAGAACAATAAGTCAAGGAATCATATACTACAAGACATTTTGGTTTAGTGGTGAAATTTTTTTGCTGGCTTTGGCTATCAGAGCATAGTGCTGCTTCCATTTAAGTATGGTCCTGAGAACTCCATTTATTGATAGAATACAAATAGGACACTAAATCAAGGGAAGTGAATTTGAATTGCTGGTCATATATACAATTATAAACGGGATTGGCTACTTCTATCTAGTATCTTGTATCTTAAGTTAGGAGAATTATGTTAGGGACTGCTAAAGAGAGCTTGGAGTGTCTTAAAATTAATGAGATTGAGGTCTGTCTAGGAAAAAAAAAAGTAATGCTAAAATGCATCTCTGGAATTAGGGCTGAAAAGAACACTTAGAGAAGACAGAGGAACACAGGGAGGGTGAGCTGTGCACCAGCATCAAATAAACATGGCTCAGCCTTAAGTGCTCCTCCCTGCCCTGCTGTCCTCACGTACCTGGGTGGGTGGGTGGGTGGATGGTCAGATGGAGAAGGGAACAATCCTCTGTGCCTGGCTGTGGGCTGGCTGTGATGCAGCCCATCACCATGCTTATCAGCCTCCTCTCTTCCCAGCCCCATGCCTGCAGAGCCCATTATGGTAGTTTGGAGGGTCACTGGGAGCATTCTCCTGCTGCCTAAGGGCCAAAGATTTGGGTGTCCTGTGTCTGCAGCACAGTGCTTTCTGGGGTGGATCCTGGTAGGGATGCACTGGGGCATTTTAGAGCAGCCCAAACAGAGAACATCTTACTTTCTCCTTGTGCCACAGGTCTGCCTCTGCTTTGGAGATGATGAGGGAGGTTCAGGTCCATGAGTGTGCCCATCTGTAATGTGCAGTGGATGGTGGCAGTGGCAGCACACACCTGACTGGAAGTCACCATGCCCTGGCAGAGGGCTTGCCTGGGCTCCCAGCTGGAGCAGGGCCAGGAGGGCTGGGCACAGAGGAGGTAGGATCCCCCAGCACTGTGTGTCCTGGTTGGGTGGCCTTGGTGAGGAGTTAGGAGTGCCAGCAGGGCAGCAGGAGGCAGCTCTGCTGAGCCACCCCAGGAACCCTCCGGAGGTGAGTGCGTAAAGATGTCACGAGTCAAGCACATGTAAAGTTTGCCATTTACAAGCAAGTAATTGCAAGAGTTCCCACACAGCTGTCTCTGAGACAGCACAGGATACTGTTATTTATATCCTCACGCTCACCCTCTGCTCCAACCCACATCCCTGTCCCCAGCAGTGCCGCTGCTGCCTGCAGCCAGCACCTTCCAGGTACCTGGAGGAGATCCACAGTGGGCAGCTAACCCTTCCCTTGGTGAGGGGGGGCTACTGCTGGACAGGGTTCATCAATCAGTCATGCACTGAGATACCCTGTCCAAACTCATGTCATGGGGCTTCCTCCAGCTATGCCAGACACACCTGATTGCACACGTGTGAGTGCACAAACACTTGCATGAATACTTGTGCTTTTTTTTGTCTGATGAGCTGAATAATTGGGTGTTCCCAGTGGGAAGAAGTAAGTGTGCTGCTGCCCTTTCTTCGGGTGGGTGGTTTATAGTTAACAATGACCCTGCTAACTGTGTTTCTGTAAAGCGACTCTTCCTCCTAGGGCAGTCTCAGTGCTCTCAGAATCCTAAATCTCTAATTTCTGTAGGGAGAAAGATGAGTGGGGAATGTAATTAAGCATAGGAAAAGCATTGATTCCCAATGAAGCAGTAACAAAACAAAATTATTTACTAGTATAATAACAATGTTGTCTGAGTGTTGACAGTGTTTAAGCCCAAAGCTTTCCTGGGCCTGCAGTGTGCACACACGTGTGTATCATACAAAGAGCTGTCTCTGTCAGTGAAGTACAGCCACCTGTGTGTGAATCTTTGGACAGCAGAGACTGCTCAGGGGTGTGTAAACAGCTGGGTCCAGCCATGGGTGCTAACTGGTGTCTTCCTTGCAGAGGAGCAGCCCAACACAGGAGCTGAGCAGGGGCTCCAGGATGCTACTGTCCCAACACTGCCTGGAGTGAGGGGCTCAACAGGCATGCACAGGGGACCAAAGGCTCAGCCAGGAGCAGGTGTCTGTCACCACTGGTTTGGCCCTGGGCTTGCTTGGCTGTTCAGTGGAAGGGGACTGAACAAGTCCCCCTGATCCTGATAATGCAATCCCCTCTGCTCATGGTGCCCTGGGAGCACTGCAGAGCTGTGGTGATGTTTGATGTGCTGTCTGTGAGGAGCAGTGTGGAGTTGTGTAGCTTCTGTTTCTGTAGGTGAGAGCAGAGTGTGTGTGTGTGTGCACAGGGGTGTGTGTGTGTGTGCATGGGTGCCCTGCCTGCAGCCCAAAGCAGGGATCTGGGGGAGGGGAAGGCTTCAGCAAACATTTCCTTACCAAAACAGCCCTGACCTTTGCAGGGCTGGAGCTGTCTGATGCAACAGGCTGAACCTTTCCAGGCTCCAGCTCCAACTTGAAATCCTTCAGAGCAAAATTGATGGCTGTGGCACTGGCCCTAGAGGTTACACCCAGCTGCCAAGGGGGATGGGGAGAGGGGGCAAGAAGCTCAGCTACAGTCTCTTGTTCTCATGTGTGCCCAGTCAGTGTTGGCTGATGCCTGTAGGCAGTGGTGTTGTGGTGTGGACAGCTGTGCTCTCCAGGGCCCTTTGGGGTGCAAAGGAAGAGCTGGAGGCTCAAGAGGGGCCAGGTTGTGCACTACAGAACACCAACATGGTTTGGAGGGATGGGCAGAGATATGCATTTTGACCAGAGGTGAGAGTCAGTGTGTTCCTGATGGGGACTCACATCCAGTCCATCAAAACCAAGCAGGAGTTTATTTGCAGCACCTCTGGAGTGCCGGAGCTGCTGTGCCCTGGGGATCAGTGCTGAGAGGGCTCCTTGCTGCCTGGCTCTCCAGCAAACCAGCGTTAGTTACAGAGATGCTGTTGTTGCTGTGTCCTGTGGTGAATAAAATTAAACAACTCTTTATTTCTGAGTGACAGCCCAGGGACTGCACTTCTGCTCTGGCTCGGTGTGAAGTGGCTTCATCCCAGCGCGGCTCCTCCGGGGCCTGAAGTCCTCGATTCATTAGTTGTCAGGCTTGTAGGTGGATTCTGCATTAGACCTTTAATTTAGTGTATTGCCATGGGCTACTGACCACATGACACTGCTCAAATGTGAGCAAATCTAACGAGGATCCGGGACTGCTCTTTAATTTGGTGAGAATAACAGAGTGAGCATGGGCCTGGAGAGTGTTAATCATGAAGGAAAACTGGCTGAAACCAGGTCAGCTGGTGCAGGGTCTCAGTGCAGTGCGATGGAGAGGGAGCGTGGTGGGTAGAGGAGGGAGGGCTGCACTCCTCAGCACCCCATGGGACTGGTAATCCTGCTGTGCTGGCGTTGGGAAGTGCCATGGCCATAACAGTCTTTCCTGCTGCCTTTTCCCCTCCTTGTGGCTGAGCACTGCAGCCTGCACACCCCGTGGGGTGGCCTGGGTCCTGGGGGGCTGTGCTAAAGTCCCCAGCCCAGGGCAGCGTCCCAGAGTCTGGCTGTCCCCTCGTGTCCTTGGTGCCACGGGAAGGGGCAGGTACTGCTCCCTGGCTGTGATGATCCAGGGGTGCTGAGTGTCCTTGTGGGACAAAGGGCAGTCCCAGCTGCCACCTGCGTGCCCTTCGGTCCTGCTCTGACTCACAGAGGCCCCAGAGCCACTGACTCCTCACGGGAGCAGCAGTGAGTTTCCAGTTAGATTTGCTCTGTGCCACAGACAAATCCGCACTGCTCTCCTGCTGGCTGTCCCCGGCTGGGCCTGGCTCCCCCTGGCACACAGGTACAGACTCACTTGGCTATCCTGGAGTGATGCTGGAGCCTGGCTGGCTTCCTTAAGCCATCCCTTTTGGAGGGGTGGGCTTTGGGAGAGGGGCACAGGAACCCTCTGTGATAATTCCTGTTGACTGCAGTGACCAGCGAGGCAGAACTGATCAACTGCAGGCTTCCCTGCTGCTGAGCTCTGCCAGCAAAGTGCTTACATCTGCTTTTACACTAATGGGAACTTTATGGACTGGCGTGTCCCCCCAGGAGCGAATTCCAACAAGGTCAGAATCCAGAAAGTTGCCACTTGACACCCTCTGTGAAGCCCTGAGCCAGCCGGAGGAGGCCAGGTTGCACCGAGGACCTTCTGGGGCAGCAGATCTAACACTGTCACCTGCAACTGATAGCCTGGAGGCCCCTGAACGCTGCTGCTGCTGCCCTGGGTGGCACAGCCCCTGCTGTCCTGGGCAGTACTGCCAGAAGAACTGTGTGGATGGGCCTGGGTTGAGTGAGGCACTGAGCGCTCAGCGCAGAGCGAGCGGTGGTGGCTGTGCTGGCAGAGCAGGCTGTCGTCTGTGCACACCCAGAAGGTGATGACATGGCACAGAAGTGATGATGGCAGGGCAGGCTACAGTGCTGCTCCTGCTGTCTGCCCTGGTGCATGGCTGTGCTGCTGCCAGCAAGTGGGTGCTGGGTGAGCAGGTTGGCATCAGGCAGCCACCAGCCCAGGGCATGCTGTGCATGGTGTGGCACAGCACAGGTGATGTGTTGTGGTGCACCAGGGACTGAAACTTGTGAAATGATTGCTTTGTGTTTTCCTGAATTTAATGAATGGCCATTACACATTAACGTTTGTTAGGGTGATTAATCCTTCAGTTTGTGTGGAAGAGTTTACAGGAACATAACTCGCTTCTGCACAAGAGTTGG
>NW_008691167.1:99502-126459 GCF_000695815.1 Acanthisitta chloris | reverse complement strand
CAGCCTGAGTGTGAAGGATTATGGGCGCTCTCTGATTAGCTGTCTCTTTTTTAATCTAACATTGCAGGGCCCTAATTGCTTTGACTTTGAGTAAGGAGAAGATGCTTTCTGTAAGGGTGTCCCATGTGCTGTGCAGTCTGTGCAGCCACTGGCTCTGGGCAGGAGGCTGGAGGTTGGGTCCTTGGCCACCCTGGTGCTGGTGTGTTCACCCACTGTTCATGTCCCATATTGCTCTCCTGGGATGTTGGTCAGTTTCATGTGATGACACCACCTTGTTGCTCCTCTCCTGAACAGGGACCAGCTGGTAACAAAGGGGCAGTGAGCGAGGAGCCTCTTCTCCTTCCTGCACCTTGCTCGAAAATCTGTGTGGTTTTAGCTCTTTGAAACTAAGTCTGCACCACACTCTGAGTGCCCTGTGGCACAGGGACAGCTGGGATGAGGATGGCAGAGAGGTCTCAGGGCATCACTCTGGCTCCCACCACATGGGTGCAGGGCCTGCCCCTGTCCTGTGCCAGCCAGGGACAGCTGGGATGAGGATGGCAGAGAGGTCTCAGGGCATCACTCTGGCTCCCACCACATGGGTGCAGGGGCTGCCCCTGTCCTGTTGCCAGCTCAGCTCCTCCCGCTGCAGTCTGCAGTGGTTTGTTAACTGAGAGGCGATTTCAGAGCAGGCAGCAGTGAATGAATTCTGTTTTTCTCAAGCATTTAGTGTTGCTTTCAGTTTGCTTTGATGATGTCTTCTCACAACTAGTGTAAACAGACTGCTCAACGGGGAGCACTCACATGTGTACAAGAAGCTGCACATGAAAGACAGAGGCATCTTGAAAGCCATAATAACGCTCTGAGTGCCAGTTAAAGGATTTGTCACTAAGAGCACTTTACAGATAGAAAGAACTTATTAACTAGTGTGACTAACAGCTTGCAAGGTTTAATTGATGTGTGTTTGTTGTCCTTTTATATCTCTCCCCCTCGTCTTCCTCTTGGCACCGATTCCAGCAGTTGCTGGTGCAAGAGCAGCAGCCTCTAAGCTGCCTGAATAGGTACCAGGAATAAAAGGGAGGCCAAGCCCTGCCCTGAGTGCCCCCGGGTCTGGGGCTGCAGTGGCTGCGGGAGCTCAGCCCCAACCTCCGGATTCCCCCTAGGAACTGGGGCTGGGGCTATTTTCTTGCTCTGGGTTCTGTTATTCCTCCCTAAGTAATGCAGAGTTTTTGAAGATAAAGCTTTTCAATGCATGAATAGGATGGATAATGAATGTTTCTGCCAGACAGACTGCTCGTTGCAAGATTGATTGACTATTAAGGTCATAACGCAGCAGCCACCCACACGAAGCAAACAGGCTAATGTTAGACTCCAGGTTAAGCCGAGAGTTGGTCAGCTGTCCACGGGCACAGTGGGGGCTTCCAGTCATCTGTCAACAAGTGATTGATTGATGTGGACACCTTCCAATCTTATTCTGATGATTCTCAGCAGCTTGCCTGCCTGGTGGCCATTTTTCAGGAGTTGGCAGCACTCAGACCTCCAGGACTCCAAGCAATGACTGCATGGGGGTTAACCCTTTCCTTTGATCCCAAATGCCTTTGTTGTGGGCAACAACAGCAGCACACAGGGGAAGGATTGTGTCTGTGAGCCCCAGTTAAGGAATACACCAGGAAACTCCCCAAGTGAGAAGGATGCTTTGACTTGCACACATTTCTAAGTGAGCTGGCCTGAGGGAAGCTGTGGCTGGGGATCTGCAGAGAATCATCTGGAGCAGGGCAGGTACAGCTCTGTAGCTTGGCTTCTTTACTGCACTCTCCTTTGTGGGCAGTCTAACATGTGTTGGGTAAATGTGTGCTTCAGAGCCACAGCAGAGCCAGGCAAATGCTAACAGCACTGGTAGGAGTGAGTTTGGTGTTCAGAGGGATGAAAACTGAGGATTGGGATGTACTTGTTTTGGTGTGAGAGACAATGAGTAAGGAGCACACTGCTGGTTTTAAGGATTGCTCCTGGTTCAGTGTGTTGAACTCACCAGAAGTTTATTGCCTGGGTGCTCGCTTTGTGTGTGCATGAAGATGGCTTAAATCTAATTGCTCCTGGTTCAGTGTGTTGAACTCTCCAGAAGTTTATTGCCTGGGTGCTTGCTTTGTGTGTGCATTAAGATAATTTAAATATATCTCTCTGTAGTGTTTTATGTGCATGTTATACTTGGTGTGTGCCCACACACATGCTAGGGGAAAGTGAAGTTATGCATGGTGTACAGTGTGAGTTTGCCATCTATAAACATCTTCAAGGGTTCTTTGGTTGCAGTGTGTGACCTTCTTCTTTTTTTCAGTAGTTTTAGTTTAGCTGTTTTGGGTCCCTGACACCTGACTTTACCCTTCTGTGCACTTTCCATCTGTGGTTTTAGCATTCCTAATGCACCCTAAAAGCCTACTGTGGGGAAACATCAAGAGATTCTCCTCCATGAGTTGCATCTTTATGCAACTCAAGTGAATCGTTGATTTTTGATGGTATGATCCAAGTGCTGTAATGTGGCAGTGCTGGCACAGAGCTGTTGATGGCAACAGGAGAGCTGTGCTCAGCTGCTCTGGGTTCTGCTGCATTGGTGTGCACACCTGAGGATCCCAGCACAGCTTGGGGGCCCTTCCCGTGCCCCAGCAACAGGTTGGGTCTGTTATTTTTCCCATGGAAGATGCTGCCACAGGCTCCTGTCCAGGATCTGTTAATGCTTGCCTCTCTCCTAGCTGAGCAGGGATGGGGCCTGAGCCAGAAGGAGCTGCTGGGACCTGAACTTCCATAGCTGCAATGAGTTCTGCTAATCCTGTCTTCTCTCCATCTCTTGCAGGTGGTGATTCCTGCTCAGAGGGTGCCCCTATGCAGCACCACACTGGCCTTGAGGCTGACTGTCTCCTGGACACCAAGGACTGTCTCCCACTGCCAGACTGGGCAGTGTCCCGCTCGGAGTTGCAGTCCTGGGCAGGTTCTCTGGCCACAGCACTGACTTGCACCTAAGGAAACACCATGCCCAGCACCAGGTACATCTGGTATGAACTCCAGCCAGCCCCTGCCCACAGGCAGGTGCACCATGGTCACACTGGTGGAGAGGTTTCTCCCAGGCCAGCACCAGCCCCTTGGCCAGAGAGAGCAGGACTGTGCTGGGGAGGGAATGAATGACCTGTGCTCCTGTAAACTGAAACGGGACTGAAATGCCACGTGCCTGCTGCAGAGTTTTTCCAGGGCACAGCAGAGCCACGTGCAGGGCTTCAGCCCTCTTGTCCAGAGCTCTGAGAGCTCTTAGTCTGAGCACATGAAAGAGCAAGAATTTGTCTCTGTGGGCTTTTGCACCAGCACCATGGCCCTCCCCTCTCCTCATGCACCCCATGCTCATGCTTGTGTGTTTAGTTCCTGCTTGGCTGGGCAGAAGGACCCATGTGGACCAGGGGAAAGCCTCTGCTAGTGAAGAATCCATGAAAAGCAAGTGTTTAGTTCTGTCTGTGGACTGGTATCACAAATTGCTTATTTTCCCTCGAGTGTCCTTCCCTCCTGGGCCTTGGCCAAGAGGCACCACCATTGAGTGCAGCACCAAATCTGGGCATTTTCAGTAAAAGCTCTCTGTCATCATTGATCTTAACATGTGTGGGCAGATGCAAAGTGCTCTGGTACTGCCATGAAGTGCAGTAGAAGTGCAGAAGTTGATGAATACATTCCCATTTTAGCTTTTGTTGAGGAAAAAGTGGCTTGTTTGTGCATGGTTATGCCATGGAGCAGTGGTAAGGCTGGGGGAACCCAGCCTGGGTCATTCATCCCTAGCAGCCTGTGTCCTCTGGATGTTGAGCATCAGCCAAGCAGGGATGCTGCTGAGTGCTTTTATGCTGAGTGCAGGTGGTGAAGAGTTGAAAGGCACCAGCTCTGCTTGCTGACAGCTCCTGCTCAACAGGGTGTGTGGGATTTCCCTGGAGCAGCCCCAGATGGACCTGGAGCAGTGCTGGTGGTGCTAACTCTGGAGCACGTGGAACAAGCCTTCCCCATGCTTGGGGAGGGGGCACCAGGGTGTCTCCTGCAGCTCGTTATGTAGAAGAGAGAGAACGTGTAGCTATTCCTCCCTGACTGATCTTTAACATGCCACTGCGGTCATTAAGATGGTTTTGTGTCCTGGAGACTCACTCTGAGGGGGGTGAACTCAAGACTTGAGCCTCCCTCTAGGCTTCCTGCTGCCTGCAGAGCCTCCCTGGGCAGAGCTTCCTTGGGCAGAGCCTGAGCTAGGGACATGGAGCTTGGGAGTTGGCAGCTGTGCCAATGGATGTGAGCTGGGGGCAAGCAGCCTGGCCAAGTGTCCAGAGCCTCAGTGTCCCCGTGGTGTGAGCCCATCCAGCATGGCCTCAGGGCTTCTCCTGAGGCAGCACTGGTATAATAACACTGATGAAAAGCTGATTAATCCTTGTGAGCGAGCCGCAATAGCTTCCCTCTAGAACTGAAGAGATTACCACTGATTTGTCATCCTGATTGTTTCAAAGAGACGTGCAATTAGTTGCTCTAATTTAGCTTCGCTGCTCACGGAGAGGCATGACAACGGAGCTGTAATCAGTGGGGCTGCGGTGGCAGCCACTGGTGGTGCAGCTGTGCCGCCACCATTTCACGTGCCGAGGGTGGTCGTCAAATGGTGGAGCATCACGTGCTCCTGCTCCAGGGGTGAAGTCCCCTCAGTGCTGTGTGGCAGGATAGACCTGGCTCAGGGGGTTCTGCTCCGAGCTGTGCTGATGGAGCTGTAGCTCAGAGGGTTCTGCTCCAAGCTCTGCTGATGGAGCCATGGCTCAGGGGTCCTGCTCTGAGCTGTGCTGGTGGAGCTACAGATCAGGGGATCCTGCTCTGAGCTGTGCTGGTGGAGCTACAGATCAGGGGTTCCTGCTCTGAGCTGTGCTGGTGGAGCTACAGATCAGGGGTTCCTGCTCTGAGCTGTGCTGGTGGAGCTACAGATCAGGGGTTCCTGCTCTGAGCTGTGCTGGTGGAGCTACAGATCAGGGGATCCTGCTCTGAGCTGTGCTGGTGGAGCCAGGGTTCAAGGGGTTCTGCTCTGACCTGAGCTGATGGAGCCATGGCTCAGGGGGTTCTGCTCCAAGCTGTGCTGATGGAGCCAGGGTTCAGAGGATCCTGCTCTGAGCTGTGTTCATGGACTCAGGGTTCAGGGGATCCTGTGTTGTGCCTGATCAGGACTCTTATAGATGCTGGTTGATCAGGAGGCTCTCGAGAAGACACGGAGAGCAGTGAGCTCTGGCCTGAGACCCCCACGGGCTGATGGGCTGCACTGGATGTGGGCATGACATTACATTTAGTTGTATTATAAAAAAAGAAAGTTGTAAGGAAATCTTGTTTTCTTCTGCTCCCTCCAGCTATTGTCCCTCTTTGCCAGGTGCACTAAAACCAGTCCCAGGTACAGGAGAGGGAGGGTATTTGCTTGAGGCTCCCCCTTCTGAGGACTGTCTTTACTTTGGAGAAGGTGCAAAGCTGCCACAGAAAATGAGGAGCTCGTGGCACAGCCCCCCAGCTCACTGTGCTGGGTCAGCAGCCAAGCCCCTCTGGGCAGAGAGGAGGGAACACATGTGATTTCAAAACATGTCCATTCTCAGTGAAACAAATCACTTATAAATTCAATTCAAAATGAAGAAAATAAAAAGGCTTGAAAAACAAAACCTGCCTGTGGCTATTTCTTGGTTGAAGCTGTCTCTTGGTTTGTTTTTTTATATCTGGGAAGGCGTTTTGTTTCTGCAGGGAGCTGGCTGTGCTTGCTGGGGAGGGTCTTTGAGGGGCTCAGAGCAGTTCTGGTGCTGGCTACCAGCAGCCCATGCACCTCGGCCCCTGGCCAAGTGCTGTGCAGCTGCTCGGCTCATGTTCCCGGCCACGGCACGGCACTGCCCGTGTCACTGCAAGGTCGAGCTTTTCCCTGGCCCCTCCAGCTCAGCTGTCAGCTGTTGTCCCCCACTGGGCAGCAGCACCCCATGGCACCCAGGGGACCCCACATTGTGAGTGTCCTGGGCTGTGCTCCATGTGCTGCCCTGTCACTGCTGCAGGCTGAGCCTGGGCTGGGGCTGGTGTGGCTCAGCTCTGCTCCCCTGGGCATACAGCAGCCCATGGTCAGCACTGTGCCTCAAATCCTGTGTTGTCCTCATCTGCAGGTGCTGCCCAGTAGCAGCTCCCCCAGCATGGGTGGTGACCAGCTCGCTGGTGACAGCTGATCCAAAGGGAAGTCGAGGTCTCAGAGGTGCCAGGTGGGCTGGGTGGGACAAGTGCCATTGGCCGGGACACATTTCCCTTGCCTTTCCTGGATTGGGTCAAGGTTGGCCTCCATGAACTGGCTGAGGGATGGTCTGGCACAGGGAGCACTAGCAGGACATTTTCGAGTGCTCCTGCTCCTCTCAGCTAAATATAAGCCCCAGCGGGGAGCCTACCTCTCTCTAGTTTTATATTTCTTGCCCCTGTGCTTCCTAAACCTGGCAGCAGGCCCAGTTGTCTCCAAGTCTAAGATGAAAATACCCTTGCAAATCCCACTCATAAAAATACCTGCTGTATTCCCAAAACATGCCTGAGATAGCTTCCAGAGAGGATGGGGAGCTAAAATAAGATGCATGAGCTCAGAGCCCCATTTTCCACTGGCCCCGTGGTTCCTGTCGCTGAGCACACCGCGCCATGGACTGAAATGGAAGTGCTGCTGCACGAGGTGGCCTTGGCTGGAATCGGACAAGCCTCAGCTCTCCCCAGGGCAGATGCTGCTGTAGCCTTGTGTGTGCCAGCGAAACCTCCTGGGGACAACCTCCTGGCTGGTGGTACCACCTGGACTGTCGCCCTGACCAGCAGCGTTGGCCTCAGCAGAGGAAACCCAGGAGAGAGCAGGGTACGGAGCTGTGGGGTATGTTTGGTCTCCAGACTTGCCCTGTGAGGGGCAGCAGGAGGCTGCTGTCCCCAGGAGGTCCCCGTGGCCAGGCTGCAGTAGTGGTGGCACCTACCCTTGGGAGGAGATGTGGGCACTCTGCTGTCCCTCAGCCACCCTCAGCAGCAGGGACTGAAGGAGACACACAGAGCTGGCACAAGCCTGAATTGTGGGCACAGCAGCCAGGGACTGGGAGGAGAGCAATCCCCACTCTGCCTCTAAGCAGTCAACGCCTGGCATGAGCTGCTTACCACTGACCAACTCCCAGCAGGGGCACAGTGCATGGAGCAGGGTGTCAGGCTTCCTGGGAACAGAAATCTCAGCCTTGTCCTCTTCTAAAACTCTGCTGCAGCCTGCAAATGTATCACAGATCTTCTTGAAATCACACGTCTCTTTTTTACCTTTTTAACATCCCACCACTTCTATTTAGATGCCAAAACGTTTCCTGGATCAGGCACAGATGTCCCTACAGTCACGTCCTGCCATTGTCTCTGCTTGGCTGCTCTGTAAGGGCCAAGGTAGGGGCAGATGCACCCTCAGGTTTCCCCCAGCTGTAGGCAGGACTGTGGTGGCTGTGAGCCCTCGGCAGGGACAGCATCTGCCTGCCCAGAGAGGAGTGTATGGACTGCCAGTGGAGGCACTGGCTGCTTCAGGCTCCCTGGCTGGGATGGTCATGGGGCACAGAACCCTCTGTGGTCATCAAACGTGTCCTGTGGCACCTGGACACACATCAGAGACCTCTCTTGTACCTGCCACGCTCCAAGTGAAACCTGCTGGGATCTACTTTTGCCCTTACAGCCCTTCAGGACAGACTGGGCTGTGCTGCTCCTGAGGCTTTGGAGAGATTTTGTCCCCCAAGGCTGATCACCTCAGAACTCAGCAGGGAGGAAACTTCTTTTGGGCATGGCAGTGGTGTTAATGGACCCAGGCAGCAGTGACCAGGCAGTGTGGGTCCTGCAGCTCAGTACCCCTACAATGGCATTAGTGCTGGCTGCTTGCATGGATGCTCGGAGCTGAGCTTTGTTTGGCAGGGCAAAGCTGTCCCCCCTCTTCGGACAATTACACCCCAAATCTCATTTACCCCGAGGCTGGGTGGCAATATTCAAAGTTCCCCACTCACTTGCATTGCCTTATATGTCAGCAAGTGCTACTTAATGATCTGTGAATGGAGGGAATGCTGGGAATGGGCCGGACCGCGTGTGAAATCTCCATCCAGAGTCTATAAATAATGCAGCCTCTTTATGCTGTGCACAGTTCGGAGCTTCATGGGAGGAGCATCTCCCTGCTATGACTGGAGGAGCCTGTAAGTGGTTTGGGAATGAAACAAAGGCGATGAAATGCAAAGAGAGGGACTGTTCAGCTTCAGATATATCCTGCAAATGTGCCTCAGCCACTTCTGCCTGCTCTTGTGCTGCCACCTGCCCGGTGGGCTGTGCCCATGGGCTGTGCCACACGCAGCAGGATGTGGTCCCTGACACTGACCCTGTGCTGACCATGGAAACACCTGTGGGAGCAGGACTACTGCCTGCCCCTGGGGCTCTGCACTGGACTCAGGGCTCCCAGGCACAGTGTGGTCTCACTGGCACTGGTTGCAGTGTCCCAGTGAGTGGCAGCTGCCCTGGCACTGGTTTGTGAGCTGTCCCACCATCAACATGGCAAGTGCTCCCAGACTTCAGCTGCCTCTGCAGCAGCAGGTTTCTGGCCTAATCCCTTTTCCTGCTAAGGAAAAGACCTGGTGATGGGGAAATAAAGGTGGATTTCTCTTGGAGCAGCTCTCTGTCTGGTCACTTTTCTGGGGCAATGTGTGGGTTTCCCTGTGTGTTTGGAAATGCCAGGTGGAGGTGGCTGCATCAGCACTGCCACAGCGTGGGTGTTCAGCAGCCTGTGCTGGGCACACAGAGGTTGTCTGCTCAGAGATGCACTCACAGCCATGGAAAGCCACGGCTGTCACACACAGACACACAGGAGGATGGACAGTCCCTTTCCCTGGAATCTTCTACCTGCCCCTGCCACTGCCACAGTTGGCACAGGGTGTCCTCCCGGGCATGGAGAGTCCTCTCTGCTGGGGCAGGAAAGGTCTCATGAATTTGATGAAATTTAATTAAAGGACACGTTTCTGCCATAAATATTCTGTCATTGCTCTGCATCGCTGGTGAGATTTGCTGTGCCGGCGCTCGCGATGGCACTTGTGTGATTAACAGTGGCAAAGCAGGACTGAGCAGGCACTGCAGCAGTGGCAGTGATCAGGGCACACAGAGCCAGCCCTGGTGTTATCTGTGCTGGAGCAGGTGGAGCAGCCCCAGTGCAGGGCTCGAGGCCGGGGCTGTGCCTGGCTTTTATTTTTAACACCCTGCTCCCAGGCGGTGACAAGCCTTCGCTAAGTGAGGTAATAGCCAATTGATTTTGTTCCGTTTTGCAGTGGGCAGTAATAAATCACACAGCTTGTCAGGGGGTGTTTCATGTTTTCAGTGAGAGTGTGCCAGCAATTAACCATCAGAAAGCTCTTGTGGCTCTGCTCTTGAAGACGTGGCTGCAGTCTGAAACTCAGGAATGCGGGGCCCTCCGCCACCAAAACACAGCGGTCGTGGTGGAGATTTACAGGGGGGGTTTATTTCCAGGCTCCGAAGTGGACAGAGCAGGAATTGATTGATGAGAGAGGGAGGAGCAGCTGCCCCATTCATGGGCACGGCCGCCCAGGAGGGGACACGGGGAGAGTGGAACTGTGGGATGTCCCCATCCCCACCCCTGTC
The DNA here is from genome assembly GCF_000695815.1 of Acanthisitta chloris. NCBI lineage: Eukaryota > Metazoa > Chordata > Aves > Passeriformes > Acanthisittidae > Acanthisitta > Acanthisitta chloris. The sequence continues at coordinate 116,808 of NW_008691167.1, read as the reverse complement.
CCTACTGAGCCCCATCCCCGCTGTGCCCCAGGACCCCCAGCGTCGGGGCCGGCGAAGGCGCGTGGTCCATCCCGCTCTGCAGCTGTGCTGCAGCAGGTCGCTGGGTAAAGATGGGGTGAGACAGAGCTGCTGGCACTTTCTGGCCCTGTCATAGCCATCACTACAGGTTGCCATCCTGGGCTGCCTGTGCCCAGTTCTGGGGGTGCTGTGCTGGGGTGTGAGGAGGGATGTGGCAGGTGCTCTTGGCTCCAGCGCTGCAGGTGTCACTTGGTTCTTCTCGGCTCGGTTTGGTGCCCCTCGGTTTGGGTTGGGTCCCTGCAGCCCCTGCCAGGCTGTTGGGGCTGGGGGGCTGAGGCACACCCAGGTGACAGGCTGTGGGGTCAGCCCAGTGTCTGCAGCCTGTTCCATCCCTCTGGGCTCTGCCTGATGATTCCCAGATGGTAATCGCTCCGCTTTTATTTCCAGTAACCTTTGTTACTCTGGGAAGGCAGAGGCAGAGGCAGGGCTAGAGGCCAGGGTGAGGGATGTGGTGGGAGGGTCGGGACCCCTGGGAATAAGGCTGGTTTCAAAGCAAGGCCTTTCACAGAGGCATTTGCATTCGGAAATAGGGAGCGACTGCTTTGCATGCAGAGCTGGAGGCCCTTGGTCCCGGGGGGAGCGAACGGGAGCAAGTGGCCAATTGATCCCCGATTGGAATCAGGAAATTATCCGTGGGGTTACTGCTCCCCTGCTCTGTGCCAAGGGGTCTGTGACAAAGGAGCCCATGGCCTGGCTGCCCACAATGGCCACACTTGTGCTGTGGGCTGTGACTTTCCTGGTGCAGCGCTGTGGATGAAATGTCCAAGAGCACAGGAGAAGGGGGTGAGCTCTGCCAGCCCCCAGCCACTGTGTCACTCCTGCTTAGATCAGAGCAGCAGAGCTGCCTCCTCCCAGGGCTCTCCCTGCTCCCCAGGATGCTGCTGGAGGTGATGTGCAGCAGCTCCAGTGTCTGTCTTAGGAAGCTGATAAACACAAAAGCTGTGGAATGGGTGAGACAGGCACACCTGGGATCTGCTGCTGCTGCCCAAGGTGGCACTAGATGAGCTCTGTCCTGCACCCAGGACAATGTGCAAATGTGTGTGTTTATGATGGCTGGAGAAGACCCTTAGGAAGGCTCCTGAGAGGCATGAAGGCTTGTGGTGCCTGTACCTCCCTTCTGACTGCCCAGTAAGACCAGTTTCACCACTGGCACCAGTTGCTATAGACCTGTGACTCCACTGGAGGTGCTGGTGCTGGCACCAAGGCACTGGCATTGTGTGTGCCCGGGTGTGCCTAGGAAGGGGGCTGCATGTTTTCATGGAAATGCAGCTGGGATTTCATGGGTTTGTTATGGTTAAAATTCCAGATTTGACATTTTTGTCATGGAGCTTTGACCATTGAAAGCTGTGGAGAAAACCCAGTGAGCACAGGCAGTGTCATGCTGCTCCTACTCCTGCCTGAGCTGGGCTCATCTCATGTTTGCAGGGTGTTCATCCAACTTCTTTGGGGCCACCCCATTAGAAAGAGGTTTCTAACTCTGACCATGGGTCCCCAATGCAGTCGACCTGTGTGGTGAGTACCAGTGGCCTCATGCAAACTGGTGAGCAGGACCCTCCCTGTGGCTGCTGGGTGTGAGATGCACATGGACACAATGATGGTTGTTTTCAAACCTCCTCTGTGGGAGGCAGGGAATGGATGGAAAGGCAGTGCTTCCTCCTTTAGGCCCCCAACATTTTTGTGATTTCATGGGAACTGGTGGGAAAAGAGTGCACATTTTCTTTGGCACTGGGCAGAGGTGCATGGTTCACAGGGTGTGCAGGGAGCCAGTCTCTACTCCCAGGGAGGAAACTGCCCGCGTGGGGAAAACCTGGCTCATCTGCACCCCAACTCCCATTTATATTTTTCATCCTTGCTTTTATTTTCCAGCATCCCAAGTGAGTTCTTTGTTATGTGATTAATATGCCTTGTGAATTACAGCCCAGAGTGTGATGCCTTGCTCGGAGCTGCATGGGAGCCCGAGGCAGGTGATGCTCCATCTCTGACTCCTGCAGCCCTTTCTCTCTGAGACTTCTGGGTGGAAAAAATTCTGTCTCCACTTGGACTCTCTTTATTGCCACAGTGTGAGACTGATGAGGGGTGACACAGCTCACACGAGTCCAGGTAATGCCTCATACGAGAGCAAGTGACCCAGAAATATCCTGGAAAAGTGCAGCCAAGGGAACAGCCCCTTGGAGTCAGTTGGGTGTTTGCAGGCGTTCACTGTCTCCTGCATGATCAGAGTGGAGGATTGCTTCCCAGCAGCCTGGGCTCCAGCAGCCTCAGTGGCTGGAACTCCGGGCACAGGCAGGCACAGGGAGCAGAGCTGTTGAAAAATCTGAAATATTTTTGTAGCTGCAGGAAGCTGGCACAGTTGTTTAGCTGTTTCAGGAACACCTAAACGACGGTGCTGCACAACAGCCCTGGGTTTTCTTCACCTCGGTGACAGGGCTCCTGCCTGTGGCCTCAGCTGTCAGTAAAGGTTAAAGGCTGGTGCCAGCAGGGCCAGGGGCACTGTGGGGCATGGGGGCTGGTGCCACCAGGGCCAGGGGCACAGCAGGGTGTGGAGGCTGCTGCTGTCCCAGCACATTCAGCCTGTTCAGCCTCACCACTGCAGTAACTGATGCCCTAACTCACACCTTGCATGTGCTGGAGGTGGCAGATGAGGAGCTAGTACAGGAGCAGGAGGTACCTGCAAACATGTTCTGCAGGCCAGAGGTTCCCTGAGTCTGGTTCCTCCCCCAGTGCTTGGCCAATGCTTGGAGTGCAAACTCCTCCCTTGGAATCCAGAGAGGCTCAGTTCCTTTTCACCATGGCAGTCACAATATTGCACACGATTTTGTTCAGACAAAGCCTGCCCATCCCTTCTGGAGCATGAGGAATCCTGGGGCTTGTTCCCACCATGAGGGCTGATGAGGGGCTATTTTGGAGATTTACATTTCCCAGTGGAGGATGTTCTTATACAACCTAAAGTCAGGATGGACTTTCTGGAGGCAGTGTGTGCTGGCTGCAGTGGCACTGGGCTCAGCAATCAGTGCTATGTAGTAAACAGCCCAGTTTTTAGAAATGGGGCAGAGCTGCAGGGCTCCACAGAGCCTGTCCACAGCCACTGCGCCGTATGTCGGACCCTGATGTGTTCTGACCATCCCTGTGGTGTGCTGCAGCTCTCCCACTTCTGTCATCCTCCAGAAACGGGGTGTGAGAGCTGGGACCCAGTGCAGCTCCTGGCCCATGGACCCCAGGGATGGGGAGAATATCTCTGAGCACAGAGGCTCTGCTGGTGATGGCTGCTTAGCTTGGAGGAGCTGGTGCGAAGCAGCACTGGCAATCTCTCGAGCTACATTTCTGAATCATCACTGCACATGTCTTGTTTCTAAAAAAGGAAACCAAGGACAGATTTGAAATTGTCAATGTCTTCTTTGTCCAGCTAAAATCTGAGATTTTTTTTTCTCAGTCAGTGCTGTCTGTGCTAGAGAAAAGGAATGTGTGGGGTTTCTAAAGACAGGACCTGGCACTGCCCCCTGTGCCCTGAGCTGTGGGAGATGCACCTGGGATTGTTGAGAGGAGGTGTCTAAAGCCAGAGTCGGGGCTGGCACTTTGGAAAAAAATACATGAGGCTCTTCCCAGGGTGGTGTGATTTTTAAAATGGGAACACAGTGGAACTCTTGTTTGTGGAAGTGGTTGTTTCCTTTCTTCCTTCCTCTCTCGCCAGTGCTAGTCACAGAGCTCCCACCACTCCAAGCAAGGCCTTCAGCCTCCCTTCCTGTTACAAATTCTGCGGGACAAATCAACATCTTCCCATTAGGAAGTGATGACAAACCAGTCCATTTGGGGTGATTAATTGACATCTTAAATTAATCACGAGCGCTCCTCTTAATGCTGTGACTCAAGATATTAACTGTTCCACCAGCCGCATGAGAAAGAGCAGAGACCATTACAAAGCCCATTTGTCAAGCAGTCACTTACACAGCCATTGTGGTGGCTGAAAAAAGGTCAAGTGACTTTGTTATTGTTAAGTAGAGAGCAGACCGAAACTCCTAATTCCTTACTCTGTGCTTAATGTGCCAGTTAAGTAGTGGTAATTGGCAGCAGCTGTGCCCTGGAACCGATGGGTCTGGAGCAGAGAGCCCCATGTGCTCATTGCTGCAGTGCTGCTTTCAGTGGGGTATATAAAGCAGGAGCTGGGGAAAGGTGAATCCCAGGGAGATGAAAGTGCTGAGGTCACTTGGCTGTGATCAGGAGGAAGCAGGTAAGAAGTGAGTTTGTACTGATTTGAAAATTTTAAAGTCGATAGACAAATCTGAATGTGATTTCCATGGGAGTTAAAGCAGTGGTGGTGATAAACTGCTGAGTTGCTGTTGTTGCTGCTGGTGTCAGTGGTACTGGGGGTGGCTTGTGGTGAGCAGCCCATTTTGAAGGGCTGCACTGGGGGCTCTGTGTCCCCAGCTCCCTGTGCTGTGGGAGTGCAGGTGTTTTTCTGGCTCTGGATGGGGAAAGTGTTCTGTCCCTCTGGCTGGAGTGACTCTGCTGAGGAGACCTGGGAAGCAGAGGTGCTGTGTCTCTGGGTGACCTTGGTGTGTCTGACTGCAAACCTGTGTTTTTCCTTGGCTGGAAGCAGACTGGTGGCAGTGAGGAGTGGCTGGTGGCATCTTCCTCCTGGCACACGCTGCACAGACGAAGTTCTGTGGCTGTGCTGTGCTCTGTGTTTGGAGGAGCTGATGTAGAGAGGTCAAAGGAGCAGGGATTTACAGAGAGCTCAGACCTAGGACTCCTGCAGCTTCTCCTCCTTCAGTGGAGGTGGTGAGAGGGCAGTTCTGCATGGCAGGGTAGACCTGGGCTAGAGATCAGTGTGGGATTGATTCCAGGCTCCAAGGAGTCTCCTGTGCAGGTGTATGTGCTGGCAGCATAGAGGTTCCACCCCAGCGTCATCCTGAAGGCTGAGCCTCCTCGGAGGCACAGGGATGCTTAGCATATGGACCTACTCTTGGCTCTGTTCTGGTTTTTACACCCTCCTCGTTCCAGGCCAAGCCATGCAAGCGTCAGACTGCTGCTGGGCTGTTTCTGGCTCAGGCGGGTGGTTGCATAAGGGTTTCAGCCCTGTTTCCAGGCCTACAGTTTGCACAGCTTGGGATAAACAACGGATCTTTCAGGTGTAAATGTAGTATGAGCAAACCTCCCCCTCCCCCTTCCCCTGGGGCTGGGGCTGCTTCCAACCCAGAGCGATGCAGAGCGGAGATAAGCAGTGCTGGAGGCAGGTCAGGAATGCTGTGCAAACTGAACATGGTGAAGGCACCCACAGCAGCTTGGGCTGTCTCCAGCATGCTTCCAGGGGTGATCCTGCTTGGGGCTGTGGCTGGGTTCTCTTGGTCCATGTCCCCAGACTGGAGACCTCTCACATCTCTATGTCCAGCCCTGTCCTGGGAAGGAGCAGTGTGCTTGGTCGCTGGTGGTGATGCCTTGATAGACTTGTGGTGGCTGTGCAGGTGGTCTGGGGGTCATGGGAGCACTGGCAAGACCCATGCTGGGGACCCTCCCCTGTATCTCCATCTGTGCCTCACTGGCAGCCAGAGGGTTCAGCACCTTTGCTGAGAAAAACACATGGAAGCTGCTGCAGCACCATGGAGTAAGTGGCTGGGAAGCAGAATTAGGGAATAGTCCCCTCCTGCAGCTGGCTGGAAACCTCCACAGCCTGGAGTCATCGTTTCCCCCTGTGAATCTGGAGCCTTAATATTTGAGTGCTTGGAATATTTATTTTTCATGTTGCTTACTGACACCGGGAAGGGGAAATGAGTAAATCTTTATGCAAATCTTTATGCACGTTTAATCACCTGTTAGTGGATGAGCTGCAGGGCGCTACTGCTTAGTGTCTGCAGATGAAAGATTGCAGCTGGGATTGCCAGGGAGAGGTGCTGGCACCAGCCCGGCGTGGGTGCCTGCAGAACAGGCAGAGGGTCATCGACTAGGAGTGCTTTAATGGGATGATGGCAAGGAGGATGGTAAAACAGCTTTTCCCTGGTGTGGAAGGGGAGCTGATGCCCCTGGCAGCAAGAATTGGGGGGGCTTTGACCTGACCCCATGAATTGCAAGACATGGCTTTCTGTGCCTGGGAGTGCCAGGGACTGGCCACACTCTTCGGGCTCCTGGGAGCATGGCATGGAGCTCCTGTGAGAAGAGCTGGGACTGCAGCTTTCCAGTGTCACCAACACTGGGGCCAGCTGGCAGCAGGCAGAGCTGGGGGTGTCTGGGAGCTGCTCTGGGGCTGCTTTGCTCCCATCACATTCCCACCCAGCCCTGGCAGTGACTTAAGGAATAGGAAGGGTCTTCCCAGGAAGCTGCATTTAATCAATGTCCTTGAGGGCCTTAGCTGAGGATCCCGAAGGGTTGTGTTCTCATTCATAAGCACAGCATTTAAAGTGAATCAGCTGACAGGCACAATAGAATAGCAGCCACTTTAATATTCTCTATTTCATTCTGTACTTAAACCCCCTGTCAGTCTCCAGCAAGGAACAAGGAGAATTTATGATGAAAAATCAAAGTTGTCCATGGAAATCAAGGATGAGATCAGTGGGCTGATGGATGACTGGCACACGTGCACCCATCGCTGTGGAGGTGCTCTTGGCAGGGATGGGAACCACGGATTTCTGTGCAGAATTGTAATGCCACCCTCTTCCCTTGCTGCTTTTGTCAGAATACAGCAGACTTTGCTTGTCAGGCACCTTTATACCACACACAGTTGTCCCCTGCATTTTAGGGAAGGTGCATCCTGTGCTGTTCCATGCCTCACTGCCTCTAGGAACTGGTTACCTCCTCCTGGGAGGGGAAGGAGAGCTGTGCTGGCTCAGCAGCATTCCCAGTGTTGCTGCACCCCAGCTGTGCCAGGTGTGTCCCCTGTCGTGGGCAGTGGTGACCGACACTGCTCTGCCAGCACAGGGATGCCTGGGGCGTGCGCTTGCAGCTAATTAGCAGTGCCCCAAAGTTCATCAATAACGGATCTCGTGGCGGCAGCTGATTGCCGGCTCGCAGCGGGTGGGCACGGGGTGGTAAATCAGGCTGATTGATTGTTGACCACTCCAGTTTTTCCAGCAGTAATTTAAAGCAATTAAAACGCCTCCCTCAGAAATTACCAAGGTAAATAGTGCCCCCCTCCCCGGAGCTCCTCGCGGTGGAGGGACCCTGGAGATGCTGCGGAGCCCTGGAGCAGGGATGCACCCAGGGATGCAGCCACAGCTCACAGATGGAGCTGTGATGTGATACCTTGAGCAGTGTTGTGCACATGTGTGTTTGCAGCATGTCAAGCAGTGCTTATCTTGGGAAGTGACATGGCTGAGTTTTGGGATTAAATCTTTGACTCTTGGGTTTCTAATTCCAGGGTAAAAAAAAAAACAAACCTAAATGCTGGATTTTCCCTTCACTAGGAACTGTGCCCAGCTCTTCTGCTGCAGCTCCTGCTTTAATTGCAGTCTCTCCATCCTGCTGCTGTGGTATAAATAGAGGCTCCTTCACCCATGAAGGGTGATTATCTTTTATGAGTGTGAAGGATCCATAACTCTTGAGGTGCAATGGGAAGAAAGTGAGGAGAGATGGGGAGTCACTCTGCATGGATTGGATGCTCTGTTCCATGTATGGGAAGTGCTGGCTTTCAAGTAAACCTCAGGTTTTCAGAAGTGAGGGTGAGGTACAGATACATTTCTCACCAACTGCTGAAGCTTCCCCTGAGACTGGTCACCCTGTGGGTCATCCTGGGCTGCTCCTCTTGGCTGCTGTTCTGTAGGGATGAGTCCCCACTATGGGTCAAGGTGTTCAGGGGTGGCAGGTGGTTCTCCTGGGCATTTGTCTGGCAGCATGACCAGGTTGGTTTGAAGCCCTCCAGCTTACTGCTGCTTACTGTCACCCAGGTTCAGGTGCTCTTTGTTCCCATAGGGTGTTGGTGGAGGCACCTCCTGCTGCTCCCCGAGAGGTTTCCCTCACTGTTGGCTTTGCCACGTACCCAACCCTTAGAGCTCTGCCTGTTCTGGCACCCCTGAGCAGGGCATGTTAAGTCAAGTGGGGCTTCACAGCTATGTCTGTGCCCGTGATGGGTCCCTGGCATGGAGCAGTTATTGAATTGGCTCATGCTGTAACAGGGCAGAGATGTGGAGAGTACTCTGGGATGGGATCTGTGGGCAGAGGTGGCAGGATGGGCACTATTTGCTGGCAGAGCCCTTCCCTGTGCCCAGGGTTCAGGCTGTAGCAGTCAAGAGCCCCCTCTAACCTGACATTCAGATGTTTTTACTGACTCCCAAGTGTCAGAAGTCCTGAAACACCAAGTGTGCTGACCTCCCCTGTTTTTACTTAATGAGCTTTTCTGTTTAGAGAGAGTCACGGAAGGGAAGTGAATCCTGCCCAGTGGAGAAGGGGCTCATGGGATGCCATTTATTTTGAATAATCTACAGAAAGTCAAAGGAAGTTGTATGTTAAGAATAATTTCATGAATCTGAGCTGTGGTGCCCTACCTGCTCCAGTTGGATGCTGAATAGGAAGCAACGAAGTGCCATTTGTCAGGTCCTTGGTAACGGCTGTGTTGCCATTAAAAGAATATGATCTTTCAAAAGAGGTAGGATGCTAAATCCAGCAGAGTAATTAAGCTACTCATCTAATTGAAAGTTCTATGATTTATTGAGCCATAAACCCCAATTCTTTCCACTTACTGACCAGGACCTACGATATATGCTATTGCCTGATGGATTCTCATTTCCAGCTGGGCAATATGCTCCTTAAAAACAGTGTTAAAAATGTCACTGAGGAAGGCATCCTTCATGTTAGGCAAATGATTTAGCCCTGTCTGAGGTCTGCAGCATGTCAGAGTTATTCCTGCAGGGGACCCCAGGATCCTGTAATGGATGTGTTGGCACCTGTGGGAGCAGAGCTCCTCAGGGCAGGAGGTGGTGGCAGGGGGGGTCAGCAGATGGTTTGTAGATTTCACAGGGGAGATTAAGGTGCAACAACCTGCTCATGCAGCAGTTAGTGAGGTACAAATGCATCTGCTGGTTACCAAAGCCTGGCACTGTGCTGGTGGGACAAGAGCAGTGTGCTCCTGGAGGGGTGGATGTGGTGCTGAATCCTTCTGATTGCTCATGGGCAGCATTGCCATCCTCTCTCCAGAACCAAGGCTGAGCCACACTGCAGTCCCTGGCTCCAGAGTGGTCTGGTCTTGCCATCGTGGCCCTGATCCCACTATTGTTAGGAGTCCCTGCAGGCTCACCAAGCTCAGCTCTCTGGGAGCAGTCAGGATGTCTCTCCTCAGCACCACCTCCACCTTTGTCCCTGCTGTTCTGACTCTTTGACCCTCTCCCTGTTGCTTTCCCTGGGGTCACCTGTGCCTCTGCAGCTCCTGGCTCCTCCAGCAGGCTTGTGGTGATTGATGTCTGAGGATATTTCCAGCCTCCAAATATTTTTAGCTTTGGGGTTTCCTGAGCTGGCTCTAAGTGTGTGTCTGGAATGGTGAGGACGGATGTTGTTGTTTGGGTGGATGTGGAAGTTGCATGCTGTTACACATTGCCCGTGTATGAAAACACACCTGCGGGTGCCGGAGTCCAGATAGAGCTGACACAGAGAATGGGGGAAAATGGAAACAGGAGAATTAAAGCAGTTGAGAGGCCAGTGCTGATCTGTACTGTCCTTCCCTCAGCCACTCATCTGGACAGAAGCTGCTGGAGTTCTGTGCTCCTGATCATAAATGCAATGAACTCGTGAAACCTCACAGCATCCTCGGTCTCCCTGGTTAATGTGGAGCTGCTGCAAGGCTGCTCTTTGTATTATTTTTTTCCTGTCAATTAGGTATTTCTTAGGCCATCTTTTCTATAACCTGTACCAATTGCCTTAATTGACTTCCGCCTTAATTGGTAACAAATCATTTCCACTGAGTCCTTGTAATTCCTCTGTATCAATTGGTTCAGCCTTCCCATGGGAGTGTGTGAGCTGCAGAGCAGGGCTGCAGGAGCTGGGCAGGAGGTGCTGATGCCTGTCCTGGCCATGTCTTCCCTAACTCCTGTGCCATCCCCAGCTGTGGTGCTGGGACAAGTGATGTGACTGCCCAGATCACACCAGGGTCTGGAGCATTACCTGTCTGACCTCCAGCTGGTGTCACAGAGAGAGGTTCACCCTTATCACTGTTTTCCCCAGATGCTGCAGTCACACCCAGAGCAGGATAACTTGAAACAATGTTGGGGAGAAGGTAGTGCAGCGTATGAGAAAGTTGGGCATGAAATTCTGATGCACACTGTAAATCAAGGAACAAGGATCTTGGAACAACACCCCTTGCTTTGATGTATGTGCGGGGGGTGTAATTAGCTGTGACTGGAATATTATTTTATCTGTGATGTTGAAAATCATGATTTGTGTTCCTTTGCTTACACATGAATACGCTTACAGCATTTCTTTGTGCTAGCTGTTGCTCTGAAAGCTCAGCTGACCTCCCAGAACACCCAGACAGAAAACCTGGGGCTGCCTATATGCAGTGGAAAGATCCTTTGTTCCTGAGAGAGATCCTGCTTGGGTGTGCTGAGCAGTAGAGTTGGGTGTGGAGGTAATGAAAACAACTGCCATCAGCATGCTGCCCACTTTGTAGCAGATATTTCCCCATGGAACAGGTCATCCTTTTGGGATGCTCCCATACCATGGTCAAGCAAAAGGGTCTCATCCCTTGGAGGTGTGGAATGCTTACCCTATGTGTGAGAGAAAACTGTTAGCCTCTTCCAGAGGAGATGAAATCCCTTGCCCAACCAGCAGTCCCTCAGAACTTCCTTGGCAGCTGCCACAGTTGGGATTGGAAGATGCCAGCCCCAGGCACATCCCTTTGGAAACAGCTGCAGGGCAGATATTGCAGGCAGTACATGAGCTGGTCTGTGAGGCAGGGGGAACTCATGGCTAGTGCCCTGGCTTTGCTGCTGCTTCCTTGTTTGTCCCATTTCTGGAGCAATCACACCTGATCAGCGTGTTGGCACTGGCTGGTGCTGGCAGTGCCTGCCCTGGTGCCAGGGCGTGTGGTGCCGCTCGCGTTCCCAGCGGCACTGCAGGGTTAGTCATGCTCCTCCGGCACTGCCAGGCGTGTTTCAGCGAGATGCACTGCTCTCTGCCCAGCCCCTCGACTCCTCCCTTGGCAGGGACTGAGGCTGCTCATGGGGTGGCTGCTCCAAGTGCCTGGTGGGTCAGGAGATACCTGGTTTCCTCCTGCCTGGTGGGTAAAGGCAGCAGAACACTGCACCCTGTGAGTCTGAGTCAAGCAAGAGGGGAGGTGCAGGGTGAGTGTGTGCTGTGCTGAGCAGGGTGCTTTCACAAGAAGAAAAATTGTAAGGAGTCCACCCTGACCCCTGGGAGATGTCCTGGGCACAAGTATCCAAAGATGCAGTGGGATGGGCTCCTGGCTTTGGGCTGGCTCCAGCAGACTGGAGCTGGAAACCTGGAAAACATGAGCCTTTTTCTTTTCCCATGTCAAAGTATGTAACCCTGTCATCACCCTAGACTGCATCCCTGCATCCAGCCCTGCTCACCCAACTCCATGTCTGTCCAGGAGAGCATGGATGAGGATGATCCTGGGTCCTCCAAGGTGCTGCCTCCTGTTTGCCACCTGAGGGGCTGGTTAGACAGTAGGGTCCTCTGAGCAGCTCTCAGGCTTCCAGGGGTCTGGAGGTGTTAATTCCACCTTCAGCAGTGGTGGCAGACTTGGGGCTTGCAGGTGAAAGCATTCCCAACTCTTCCAGGCTCATTCATATCTTGCAGGCAGAATGGAATCATTTGAAGGGAATTTGCTGTGAGGATGGGAAATGTTTGACACTTTCCATCTTGCAGAGCTGTCTGCCTTCAAAGTCAGTGAAATTTCTCATATGAGCTGTCCAGATTGCTGCCAGTGCACCCAGCTTCCTTGGAAAATGCTTTGAAAAGGAGTCAGGAAGGACCACCCTGATTAGAGGAGCAGCCCTTGACCTGCTTTCCATGAGCCCTGCTCTGGCACCTAGCAGCCTCATGACAAAGCATGGATATCCTTTGGAGGGGAAGGGAGGCCTCTCCTCCCCGTCGCAGGGATGACTCGTGGTATCAAAATAACTGGCAACAGAAAGGTTTGAGAAAACAATCCCTCCGAAGTATTTTCTCTGTCACAGCTGGAGCAGGCCCAGCAGGAGCCTCCCCTCTCAGGAGTCACAGGCAGGGGCAGGGGCCAGACTGGAAGCTGTGTTCCCAGCCAGCAATAATACAGATGGAAATGCCAGGAGCAGCTTCGCAGTCCTGCCGCCGTGAGGTGTGATGGAGAGTCCAGAAAGATGAATAATTTCCTCTGAAAGGACCACAGAGGCGAAATGGGAGAGATGCAACCCCGGAGAACACCACCGTGGTCCCAAAGGGGTGTCCTGCCCTGCCTGGAGGGCATCGTGGGTGCTTGGGGGACTGTGAATTTGGGAGCCTCTGGAGGGACCTGCAATTAGCAGATGTGACAAATGAGCTTTCTGTTGGGTGCCAAATCACTGAATCACCACTCTGTGACCCCTGGTGATGGCTCTGTATTGCATCCTGTGTGTCCTTTCCAAAGCTGAGGAGGAAAGTTTGGCACCATCCTATTTGCAAGACAATTACTGTGTGTGCTCTTAAAGAGCTTTCCTGCTTCAGTAGCACTTTAAGTCCAAGAGACAATCAGAGTTTGACTTGGCCAAGTGACAAAGGCCATTTCCTTTCTGATTAGCCCCGTTGTCGCTCAGCTTCCCTCCCTTTCCATCCATATCTGCTCATGGAAGTCTCTGTCTGAGGCCATTTGGGGGTTTTTGCAGCTTGCAGAAACATAGTCAATGGAGCACAGAGCCTGGGCAATAATTAGTGTTTGTTGTCATTATCTTGCTAAGTATCTGGCAGGTTTCATAGTCTTGCCACATTTGCCTTCAGGTGGTGGGAAGTGTTCTCCAAGAGTTCCTCAAGGATCAGGACCTTCAGCTGTGAGGGATTGGGGTGGTTGGTGGGTGCAGATGGATTTGGAACCATCCTTGGCTAGCTCCTTGGGGCAGGCAGCTCTGCCTGGCTTCAAGAACAGCTCAAGGGGGAATAGGCATGTGCAGCAGATGCTCAGGTGAGGGATCTCAAGTCCTTGGAATTTGGCTGTAGGCAGTGAGGGCAGTTGGGCTGCTCTGGGGCAGGAGCCAAACCCAACCTCCCCCTGCATAGGTCCCTTAGCTCCTCTGTGCTCTCAGCCCCACCAGCACAGCAGGCTCTGGGATGCTCTCTGCCATGCTGGGCACACTGCAGGAGCTCTGTGTCCCTGTGGTGTGAGCTGAGGCCACGGGAGAGCCTGGGACAAGGAGCTGCTGTGGATGGTGGGGCTTAGATGGGGTCACACTGTTCCAACCCAGACTCTGTGAACAGCTGCTGGTGTGTGCCACAGGTCAGTGGGAAGTGGCCATCCAGGCTCGTGGGGCTTTGCCCATGCACAGCACAGCTTGGCTGGCAGGGCAGAATGCTTGGCAAGCAGAGGACTGGGAGGGAAGAGCAGTAATTAATGTGAAAAGCTGGAGGGATGCATGAACAGAGCAAACCCTCTGCTTTACTCTTTTGGTTTCTTTCCTTTTTTGATCATTGTCCTGCTGATGGATGAAAGGGCATGCCTGGAAACCTCCCTCAGCCCTGGGAGGAGATCTGCTCCTGCAGTGCAGGACTTCACTTTCCTAAACTGCAGAAATTCCTGTCTTAGGGAGGTAAATGGGGATTCAGGAGTTGGGGAGGGGAGAGTCTTGGAGGGCTTGATGAAATGTTGAGGCTTTTCCCCATTCTTATGCCCCAGAAGAAGCTCTTCTGGGGCAGATTCTGGCTATTGGCAGACTCATTGTGTGTGGAATTAGGTATCTTCCCCCTCAAATGCAGGGAGTACAATCCAGCCCCCTGTGCCATGGTCTGCACTGCCACTGTTCCTCGTGGGGCAAAGGGTGGCTTCAGGTTTGGCTTGACCTGCCTGGCACATGCTGCCAGTCTGGGAGCTGCCAACACACAGGTTATGCTCCTGACAGCACTGGGCTCAGGTGGTGAGGAGGGGAAGGGCCTGTGTGCCAGTCCTGGCATGGAAAGGGGCCCCAGACTGATGCACGATATGCACTGGGGAGCAAAGGTGTTGCGATATGCTGTGGGGTGACTTTTAGGGACAAGGAATCTCACTGGCATCTCACGGCAGCGACCCCAGCAGGGTCTGTGGCTCAGCCTGGGATGCTGCCAGGAGCAGGACGGTGGAAATTGCTGATGGTATCGAGGCCTGGGAGAAACAATTCGTGATAAGGCAAGTCCTGACCTGAACTTGTGCCCAGCGGTTTCAGTGAGAAGGGACCAAACCTGCTCAGTGGTGTGAGAAACCTCAGCCAACTTCCTTGTTTAGTTTTCCCACAGCCCTGAGCTTCCTGCTCGCCCGTGCTGGAAGTACAGAGATAGCATCGGGGGCTGTGCCGGTGGGATTGCTGTGCGGGCAGGAGCAGGACGTGCCAACCATCCCTCGGGGCAGCCCACAACCATGGGAAGGCCTTGGGAGACTGCACTGGAGCCAGAGAGGCTGTCTGCTCCCTGGGGTTATGTTCGGGATCAGATCCTGGCTGTGTGATACACCCAAGTGAGGGGCACAGGATACCTGGGGGGAGGACTGCTGCTCTGGATACAGGAGTTAATTTTCAGGGCGATGCTCCCTGCCCCGTGGGAGGGTGTGTGGTGCCTCCCCGGACTGAGATTACTGGAGGGGAAAAGGGTGGGACGTGAGTCTGGCTCTTCCTCCCCCTCCCCAGGTCATGGGCTGTAAATTGGCGCAGCCTTTCTGGGCATAAGGAAAAATACCAGTAGCCTGCCAAGGAAAACAATAGGTCTTTCCACTGTTGAGCCACGTCCAGACAGTCTGGGCCGGTGTCCAGCCCCGCACTGGCGCTCGGCTCAGCCTCCCCTCACCAGAGCTTTAATGGGAGGGAGAGGAGAAGCAGCAGAGAGTAATGAAACGGAGGAATGTCTGTGACATTTTTCTAAAAAGGAAAAATGTGGAGTTTCCAGTCAAACCGAAAGACTTATTGGGTTCGCTGGGAGGCTAAGTCCAGCTCCTTAGGACAAACTGCTAGATAAGGAAAACAATTTAGTCCCGAGTAATATTCGCTTCAGGATGGCGCAGGCGCTGCCAGAATCTGTTTTGACTGCGCTGTGCTCATTGATTTTTCTCCCCAGCTCTTCAGCAAACTTGGTCCTGCTGCTTCCCTGTGGAGAGCTGGGATGGTGGCTGTGCCCTGTACTGTGGTCACTGGCACAGGACACCCCAAAAAAACACCTTCCGGGGAGGCAGGAGGGGGCCCAGACCCCCTGCCAGAAGCATCAGCTGGCCAGAGGTTGGTCTAGGCACCATGGGCCAGCAGAAGTGGCTGAGTGGCACTGGGGGTGCAGGTGCTGCCTGAAGGAGAGCAGGGGAATGAGCTGGTGTGGCACTGGGGACCACAAAGGGCTGTGCTGCTCAGGGCCTGCTACCTTCAGAGCAGGGTTCCCCCAGTGTCCTGTCTCTGCTTGCTGCAGTGGCACAGCATGTCCCCAGGTGCTGACCAGTATTTTGCCCAGCATCTGCCCATGCTCCTGGACTTGGCACTGTCTAAGGTGTCCTGCAATCCCTGAACTTGCAGCCACTGCCTTAGCGGTCCACGAGTCACAGGTGCTTGGGAACACTATCAATCTCTAATGATCCACTAATAAGTAGTATTTTTATGGCACACTCACTGGGTTAGTGCAGGGCTCACTGTGCTGCTATGTGTTTTATTTGGGATCTAGCTGCTGGCAGGTTCTCTCTGCTGGTAACTGTTCCAGGGTTGTTTTATGCCATGTTGGAGTGGAGCACATAGAGCAACTGAGTCCTGCACCCCGGGGAGGTTGTCTGCTTGGGAGCAGAAACTCAGAGTTCCTTGAAGGAGCAAACAGTTAATTGCAGCAATAGCCAATCATCCTGCACACTTTCTCTTGCTGATCTGGTGGTGCCATGTGGAGCAGGGACAGGCAGCTCCTGATGGGGGCAAACACATGAAGAGTCCAGTATGATCAAATTTTGGTCCTGCTTAGGAAGTGTAACACAGTTGGTGCTGTGTATTTCAATTTGATTTTTTTTTTTAAGATGTTTGACATTTTGCCCAGAGAACCTGTAGCTGATAGCACATATTATGTGGATTAAAAATTGGCTTAATGACAGATTTCAAAGTCTGGTCAGTAATGGCAGTGTTGCTCCCTGCGGTGTTTCCAAGGAGTGTTCTGACATGATTTAATGTGTGACTTGAACAACAGGGATGATAAAAACCTTTGCTGGTAGTGCCTGTAGATGACATGGAGATTGGTGGTGTTGTCAGCAGTGAGGGCAGAGCTGTGACTCTCCTGGTTCAATGGTCACAAGCCAATGTGATGTATCACCATGGGGCTAAATGCAAGGCAAAAGCTCTGAAATGAGGTGGGGATCCCCAGCCCCTGTGGATGGGATGCCCCCACAAAGCTCTGAGCCATGAGCAGAGGTGGGGTGATATCAGCAGCCTGCTGGGGGTTTGGTGTACACCTCCCTACCTCTTGCAGTCATCCCTCCCTGTCTTCTGCTCTGCCATGCACTTGTATGTTTTTTAGATGAGGCTTCCCAACATGGGGCTGAATTTTGGATTTTACTCCTCTACAAACCTGGCCACTCGTATTGCTCCTTTTCCTGTCTGTGGTTGTGGAATTCCTAGCCTTTCCCAAGCCTGGTCTATGTGTGTGGGTGAAACACTTTTTGCCTCTGTGCCCCTCAGATGGAGAAGAGGGTCTGAAACCAGACTCCAGCCTCGATTTGAGCTGTCCCTTGTTGCTTGCAGTAGAGTGGAGCAGGGCTGGCTTCAGCTGGAGGGACAGAGAGGAAGATCCAAGCGTGACAGTGTTCCCTCTGAGGGCAATTACTCTCAACAGGCAACAGCCACAGCACGAATTCTGGCACCTTGGCCCCTGCTCTTCCTCCCCGGGTGGCTTGAAGGGTTTGTCTGATGCAGAAAGTGAACTCCCTTGCTGGAAGCTCGTGTAGCCTCAGCGATAGCTACAGGGATCTCATCAAGCAGGAATTTCTTGGCAGGGGATAGGACCTGTCTGCCATATGGTTTCCATGTTCAGAGCAGAAGGTGATCTGTGGAAGTGGAAGGAAAAAAAAGTCTGAACTTCTGTGGTTGATTTTCACTAGAGACTAATTGTTGAGCACAGCTCTGGGGAGGGACCAGGGACAGGGCTGACCC
>NW_008691167.1:96824-99469 GCF_000695815.1 Acanthisitta chloris | reverse complement strand
AGGACCTTCTCTGCAGAGGATTCTTATCGTCAGGAGGCTTTAGATTTGACAGCTCCAATATCTGTCTGAAGGGCTTACACAAGAAAAAAACAAGACAATAAAACATAAAACTCTCCAGAGCATAAAACGTACAAATGATGGCCACGTCCTGCCTGGCTCCAGCCTCCCACTGCCCCCAGCCTGCACCAGCTGCAGGAGATGCTGCTCCATTGGGAACTGTTTGAAGGGAGAGCACTGGTTGGCATTTGGATGATGTTGACTTTAGGGTTGTATCTGCTATGAAAAACCTCTTTTCCCCCAGTGTAGGAGAGCTAGGTACAGCCTGCTGTGAGGAGATTCCTCTTAAGAGGCATCTGCTTCCTCTGCCTTTCTGGTGTCCTGTTCTCCAGCCTGAGGAGGTGGAACATGTGCTGTGACTATATTAGAGGGTTTTTGCACTCTCCCACCTTTCTCCTAAACCTGGTGTTAACCCAGAAGAGCATGTTCCTAGGGGCATGATATCTGACTAACTGGATAGATGAACAAATCTGATCTGCTTCCTATAATGGTTTGTCACAGAGAAATGGCCATTTGTTTAAAATCTGAGCCAGGACTGAAGCTTATATTATATCCTAGAAACGCTGGAAACATGGGAATGGCTTAGCTGGAATGCTAGGAGTGCTCTGCAGCGGAGGAATGGCTTTGTCCTTCAGAAGAGGACTAGAGCTTCTGATTGTGGAGGGCAATGTGAGCTCCCCAGGGAGGGCACAGGCACCTGGGGGGACTCTGGGGAGCACTGGCATAGAGCCGAGGTCAGGGTGAGAACCTGCTGTGCCACCCAGGTATGTGGGAGGAGAGCGAGGTGAGCACATATTGTGAGTCTGAATGTGAGGGCTTGCACTCAGCAAGACACTCCTCTGCCTGGATTAGAATTCATCCTGCTCTGGGAGGGCCTGGATCACACACTGCAGCTTCCAACTGGCAGCAACAAAGCAGGATAAATGGCTGAGCAGACGCAGAAGAAAAGTCTCTCTGTGCCTGACAGACAAAGACACTCACTACTCTTGAACAAATATTTAGGTCATTTCTGTTGCCAAAATCATCCCAAGTGTCCAGGACACATGTTTGTAGCAGAGCTGTGACCCACAGTGTCCTCAGACCTGCAGCCCTTGGAATGCAGCTGAGAGCCTCACCAGGGCCAGGGTACCAGCTGAGCTATGTGCCCAGCAGGGAGACCCCTGGGCAGGAGTGATGGTGCTGGGAATGGGATCTTGTGGGTAGGATTTTATGTGAGCCTGGGACTGGCTGCCACAAGTGTCCCATTGACTGTGCCCATGGGGTGCTGTTGCTGTGCCAGCATCACCATCCCCCTGTGCAGGACACACAGGCTGTCCATGGTGAGCCAATGTCCTCAGCAGGAGCCAGTAGTCCCTCGTGTAGGTTGGCTGCTCAGTGCCTTGACAAGTATACATGTGCCTTGGGAACCCTCAGTAAGGACACATTGTGTGCCTGTGCCATCTCTTCCCAGCATCCCACAAACTGGTGACAGCTTATCTGCCTCGTGCCCCTTCTATGAGTCACCCCATGGTTGGGAAGTTCTTGCTTGTTCTCATCCACAGAAGGCTGTGCCCTGGCGTGTTGCTGCTGTGCTTTGGGGCACCTGCCCTGATTTGGGGTGTGGTGACACTGGACCTGGAGCTGCCCAACCTCCTGTGAGAGGAGGAGACCTCCCCTGTCCTTCCTGTGGGCAGAGTGACAACCAAAGTGGCACTGTGTGCTCGTCCTTAAACGTTTGACTCCCCTTCTGATGGAAACGTTGCTAATCAGCAATGACTAAGGAGAGCCAAGTAAAGAGCAGTTGGTGTATTTGAATTCCCTCGACGTCTTTGCAGTGTTTCTGTAAAGGCACAGAGTGTTTTAAAACATGAAATGTAACATCAAAACAGTAAAAGTAGATCAGAATGTTCTGTCTTGTGTTTCAAACAATACCCTGGAAATTTCCAAGTCTTTCCTGTTTGTCCCACTCCTTGCCGGACTCCTCTGGTTGCCATCCTTCTGCTGTTTATGATGGCAAAGCTTTTTGATTTTTTTTTTTTTTTTTTTTCCCCCCTACTCGCAGAGGCATCGATCTGGAGGCATTTAGCGTATTTTGCTAAAATTGTCTCTCTCCAAAAGTTTCCTAGTGTGCTCAGGCAAAGTGGAAACATTCTGGTTGCTTCCATGGGCTGGGCTGGGCTGTCCCAGCAGAGACAGGAGCTCTCCTGCCATCCCCCAGCGTGGGGCAGGCAGAGCCCTCTCAGGCTCACCCCGTGAGCAGCACTGGGCTCTGGCCAGAGCTCAGCTCCAGTAGTTCCAGCCGGGGGACCCAGAACCTCTCCTGACTCGGGCTCAGACGAAAGCAGAGCTCCCTCCTCCTGCTCTAGTTCTGGCAGGCAAATTCCATCACTGCACAAATATTTTGGCAATCAGCGATAATGGAAAAGGAAACGCAGAGCCGTCCAGTCCGTCAGGAATTCTCTAAACTAGGACAGGGTGAGCAGGGTGTGCAGCAGGGCTGGGAGGGCTCTGGGCAGTGGTTGTGCTGTGCCACCCCTGCCTGTCCTGGCTGCTGGCCCTGGTGATGCAGCACTGTGTGATTTGTACCCGCGGATGGAAGCGGTTTGTGC
>NW_008691167.1:90085-96744 GCF_000695815.1 Acanthisitta chloris | reverse complement strand
TTGTTTTTGGCTTTAGATCAAATACTCAATGTCTAGGTTTTTTTTGCTTTTTATTTTCGTTATTTTTTTTAAAAATAAAAATATAGTTCAGCTGCTGAAAGCCAGGAAAAGACAAACTGTGAAGCTTCTCACTCATGTGATTCTCTGAGTTAAAAGGGATAATTGCCAGGTCTTTGGGAGCAGCAAGACTGACAGCTCATGGGCAGGGGGAACTGCACTGCAGGTGGGGGCTCTGTGAAAGGAGGCTGTGGGGGCCTCTCTGGCTGGAGCCCCTAAGGCCAGGAGAGCTCAGCTCTCTGCAGACACCCAGCCCAGCAGCAGGAGAAGTGAGGATCCTTGGTGGTGGGTCTGAAGGTGGGACAGTGTCAGGGCAAAGCCCCCAGACCCCAGGACTGACAGGCACATTGCTGCAGCCCATCCACCCCTTGCCAGCAGAGCTGGTTTGGGTCGCACTGTGCTGAAACTGCTATTCCCCATCCTGCCAGGCCCTGGGAAAGTGAGGCTTCTCCCACTGGTGCTGGCACACTATGGTGCCAGACAGAGCCAGGGGCTGGGAGTGTCAGCCCTGCCCTGGGCACCACTGGGTTCCAGGCTGTGGCATCCCTGGTGCTGCTGGGGCTGTCTCTTGAAATGGGTATTCTGACACCAGACAATAATATCTGTTTCCCTGGTGTGAGGAGCTGGATTCTTGTGTTCCATGCTATTTTGGTATTCATTTCAGTTTTTATCATTTTAAGGTTCATGCGTTTCTAATTGTCATGAATACCATGCTAAAATTAATAGTTCTATGGTTGGTTTATTACATTTAGTAAAATTATGGGCATGTAATGTTTGCCAAGAAAAGACGCAGCAGAGACTTTAATCATGTAAAGACGATAATTTAGTTGTTACACTTGTTGAAATGATGGGATTAATCTTTTAAAAGTTTGCAAACTAGAGGAGAAATGTAAAACATTAATTTAGTCAGACAAGTCAGCTAGCAAGTGATCCCCCCCAGGCTGGGGAGGAGCACTGGAATTGCGGCAGGGAAAGGGGCACAGGACAGCTTTACAGTTCTGGGAGGTGTTGTTACTCAGGGCAGACACTGACTTTCCTCAGTGAACTCAGAAAGCTCCAAAACCGCAGCACACTTGGTGTCAGTGAACTCAGAAAGCTCCAAAACCGTAGCACACTTTGCATCTCACAGAATCAGTTCGTTTGGAAGGGACCACGATGGGTCATCTGGTCCAACCTCCCTAAGCCTGCACCATTTCTAGGGATAAGCTCATGGATTCTGCATGGAGAGCAAAAAGTGATTCACAAATCAAAAGCTCTGCATCTGGAGGAAATGCTCTGGTACCCAAAGGAGCCAATTCAAACTTCAGCTCTTCACCCCCAGGCTGGTGCCTGTGGCCCATGGGGAGGTGTGTGCTGAGGGGTCAGGCAAGACAGGGATGCTGTCAGTGCCACTATGACAGAGTGATGCTTCATACCAATGAGACACCCCTCTGAAATCCTGCCCTGGAACACACCCCACAGCCTCCCCTTCCATTTGATTTTCCTCTCCTGTACCCTATTTAGAGTGGGAATGGGCATGGGGAGCCCTGCACAGGGTCCAAGCTCAAAGCTTGATCTTGGAGGTCTTTCACAGCCTTAATGTTTCCATGATTCTACCTTTCCCCAGGTCTGCCTGTCCCACCCCAGGTACAGATAGATACTGCCATGAACATGCTTGAGAAATCTGGCCCTATCTCTGGCATCAATTCTGCAGAGCATTTTGTGGCAGATTGTCAGGAAAGAAGAGAGAAATGTAAAATAAGTCTTGTTTACTATAGATGATGATGTGGCAAAGTAACTCAACAGCCAGTTCACAGGAGTTTTATGACAATAATCATGACTATGTTTTATAAGTGTGTAGCAATGTGAGTGGACTCAATTCTGGCTGAATTTAAATAATATGGCTTTGTGCAGCAAAGCCTAAATCAAATGGCTGTAATTTATGCTGAAATGTGCTACAGGATGCATTTAGTCACAAGTATGTGCTGATTGTAGCATTGTGCCTGATTTATGGCGTTTTACTTTTACAGATGAAAATCCTTACCAAAAATAATATTTAGAGACTCCTTTTATTTACGAAGCCCAGCAGTTTTCTGGGGCACTGTGGCAGAGAATGGCTTATCTTCCTCCTCTGGTTCCCAGCAGTTGGCCTGGAGCTGAGGGTTGGACGTGGCTCTAGTCTCTGGGCTGGGAGGAGTGATGATGGAGTAGTGGGAGCAGCTCAGTCTGCATCACCATCCAGCTTTGATGCAATAAATGTCCATCCCATTCAGAGCCTGGCTGAGATCAGTAAGAGTGAAGTGAAATAAAGCATTCCCTCTCCATCTCTGGGGTGTCAGTGAGCCATGGAGGGCATTGAAAGTAGATCAGGGGTAGTAGGACAGACTTTACTCGAGGTCTCTGCAGCAGTACCAGCCCCACAGGTGCTGGGCACCATGGGTGTTCTGACAGTCAATGCTGCTGGAACTGGGCACGGGGTGCCTCAGTGTGTGCCCAGCCCTGTGCACAGGTGAGTGTGATGGTCCAAGCAGCATCCCTTCAGCAGCCATCCTGCTGGAGCATTTTAACTGGGTGTGACAAAGTCCCAGGTGCAATCAAGGGGAGAAACTTCACTTATCATCACTGCTGAAAGTGAGTGGCAGCCCCTGACACCCTTGACTTTGTTTCTTCCAAGTCATAGAAGAAGCTTCTGTCATCGGGTGATTGGGAAGGTTTGGGTGATCCTGGACTTGCAGTATTACCTCTGCTAGAAAAATATGTAATTCAGGGACTAGAGGAAAGATTTATTTAAGGCATTTGAAATCCCTCAATAAATCATTTCATCTCATGATAGGTCCCAAACCATCCTGGGAGTGTGCACATCCATTTGCAGAGTCAGGATCCACTATATTCCATCCTGGGTTAAAATTAGTTGTGCTGAAAATTTATCAGTGATTTATTCTACAGAGTGACTCCATTTGTAACTCTCCTTCCTGAACGTTTCAGCACCATTGTGTTTGATGATAAGAACTTGTTGTAGCAACCTCTGTCCCTAAACACTTGGAAACTCTTGTTTAAATAAACATGCAACTTGCGAGCAACATGCAGCTCCAATGTGTATCTTATTAAAAACTGGCAGGAGTGGAGCCTCCTGCCTTTCTTGCCAATGTTTGGAATACAGTAGCATTTTTGCTCTGTAGTAATAAATTTTTGTAGAATGAAGGGCCATAATATTTGCTGTTTTGAGGGGGAAACTCTGCTAAGATAGGTGGAGTGATGGAAAATATTCCTAATAAGTAGGACAAAGAATGAAGCAGGTAAATATTTAGGTTGTTAATGTTGCGTTGGCCAGTTAGAGCTCTCACCCTTAAAGGAGGGAGGGAGACATTTCCCAGCTTTTCCAAGGAGGGGCCTCAGAGAGAGTCATCCAGAGAGAATTGATTTGAAACTTGCTCAAAACTAGCCAGAATTTCCTCTTGCCCATCCCCATCTCCTCCTTGCCCTTCCCCAGCTGCACCTTCCGCTCACACTGCCTCACTTCGACCCGGCTCTCTGTACAGAAACAACTTATCCTGCTGTCTTTAAGTTAGTGTTTTCTAATTAGTTCACTATTAATTAAAGGGTTTTGATGTTATGATGTGAAAATTAGCTGGCAAACCAGGCTGCCATTATCCAGAATTTGCGGAATTAAACTCTGAATTCCAAAATAACTTCTTCATTAATAATTCTGATTTTCCAGACATTACACAGAAACACTGGTGATTAGCAGAAGTGTGATGCGTTCTCATTCATAGTATCCCTAATTAGCAGTAATTTAGTTATTAACTCTTTGGTACGAATGAGCAGGGGCAGAACTGGGGAGCGTCGATTCTTTTTTGAATGGGAGAGTTTTGTGCTGTTTTTAGGTTTTGTGCCCTAGGGAAGCTTCATCTGCTCAGACTCTGGATTTTCTGTAGGAAAGCCTCTCTCCTTGTGCAGGGTGACAGGACAAGCTGCTTGCCAGGGGCTGCAGGACATGCCCGTGGGTGCCCCCACATCCCACCTCAGTGAGGCCAGGAAGCACTGGATGTGACTGGTGCTGCTCCTTTGCTCCAGCCTGGCAGTAAGGGCTGAGCCATTACCTGCTTCATTCATAACTCGGCAGGAGTTCAAGTGGGCAGGAAGCTGGCCCTGTGCCTGGGAGAATTTGTCACAAGATTAAGGAATTAATGAGAAAATACAATATATTAAAGAATGAGCGATTTTGCTAACCTCTTACCTTGTCTTTGCCTTAATTGCCTTTAAAAATCATGGGATACAGTGAATTATCATTGATTTTTTGCAATACCTTTTAATTCTGCTGAAGCCCAATAAATGGCAGCGAGAGGTGATGGTTCAAAGGGACCTGGGAGATCGATGAGGTAGGCAGGATCACAGACATCACCCTGGGGCTGTGGCTCCCTCTCTGACAGAGCTATGTGTGTGGCAGAGTGTTGAGGCTCCTCTTCCCTGCCCAGGCAGTTGGTGGGATCTGTTCCCATGGGATCTGGCATGGAGCAGCCTCAGTGTTGGGCTGGACCTGCTCCTGGGGGGTTTGGCATGGAACAGCACAGTGCTGACAGCACACGGTGGGAAGATGGTACTGGGGCCAGGGATGCTGCTCACTGAGCAGGTGTGTGTTCTCCTTTGGCTGGTGCAAGGAGCCAGGCAGCCCTTTCCAGGGCAGCGACTTCTGCTTAAAGCATGTTGTCTCATCTTTATTTTTTAATTCTAAGTCTGATATTTTTGGCAATGGGACTTCTCCTGGAGCTGGTGCAGGACAGAGCTGAAAGCTCTGTCACCCCTCACAACCCATGTGTGCTGTGCACCTGCACAGCCGTGGTCCTGGAGGCAGGATGGGGGACCTGCTCCAAGCACTGTGGCTGTGCAGTGTCCCCTCTGTGGAATTTGGGTTTATCGACCCAGGAATGAATATTGCTGCTATGGCAACGCAGTTCTCATCCTGGGGTTCCCAGCCCTCATTGCAGAGGAGTCCTGTCGAAACTTCAAGCAGAGACATGGGATTTGTATCAGGCATGGAGACAGAAAAGCCCTCAGGTCTGATCTCCTGCTTACCAGAGGCCAGATGAGCGTGAGGATCCCTCTGGCCTGAAATGTATGATCTGTTATTAGAAAACACCTGGCAGCCTGACTGGCATCACTGGGAAGGGACCAGGGACGGGAGTAGGAAGGTTCTGAACTGAAGCTCTGCTCCCAGGGCTGGCCGTGCACAGGGGTAGCCCCAGGCAAAGAGTAACCTCAGAGTTTATGAACCTCTCAGACAGCAGCATGTACTCTGCCCAGAGCACAGCTTTCCCAGCAAGGAATGGCTCACATCTTTGGTTCCAGCCAGCAGGAACCTGTGGCTGCCCACCTGATGGCTTACCTGGCTCCTGAGCTGGGACGATGTGTCTGAACAGTGTCTGGGGGGGACCATGCTCCTCACTGGCTACAACACTTTCCCAATCCCCTTGTTTGCTATGCAGTCCACAGCCCTCCCAGTGACAGAGCCTCAAAACTCCTGCCAGGCATTCATGGGGTCTGCTTGGGAAGCCTTGGCCATGATGGGATCATTTTCCTGCAAGCTGTTTCAGAAGGCATCACCCAGGCAGTTGTGCTGCAGCTGTCAGGCTTCTGCACAGCAGTGAGCTTCAGGCAGGACCACTGACAGTTTCAGAAATGCTTTACTCAGAGACAGCTTAGGATGACTTCCCTCTCTCTGTTCTGCAGGTGTGATGTAATTTGGACATGTCTATGGAAGTCTGAATGAAGGAATTGTCTTGTGTATATGATGAATATTCTAATTGAGAATAATACTCAATAAAGGCCAAGACAGGTGCTTTCTCCTTCCTGGGATTCCTAATTGCTGATGTGTGACTGGAATTTGTATGTCCTCTTAAAGATCTTTCCAGTGGTTTCCCAGATTTATTGCTGTTCTATACTACTGAACATTTGCATAAAAAGAATTTAAATTAGCCTTTGCATTGGTATTTGATGTAAGGTGGATCTTGCTGCCAAATGCAAATTCCACATGCTAAGGAAGCACCAGTTGAGGCAACTTAAATTTTACTCTAACTTTGGCAATGCCTGGGCTCCTGCACCTGAGTGGTTTGGAGCTGTTCTGATGTGGTGGTTACTCCTGATGGCTTTTCTAGTGTTCTCAAGTTATTAGATGGTGGCAGAAAATCCTTCCATGGTTCTCAGCCTCAGTTGCCAGAGGCAAGTGAAAGTATTTTGGAGTGGAGCAGGGAGATCAGAAGTCTTGCTAATGGTGCTGCCTTCCTCAGGTGCTGGGGAAGAGACAGATCATGTTTCAGTAACCATTCTCAGAAAGGTTGACCCAAAAACTTGTTCTGGGAATGTCTGTCACCCTACTGGAAACAGCTGGAGAGTGGCAGTTGATTTTAGCAGTTTGGGTTTTGTGTGCCTGAGACTGTTTCCCTCAGCTTTTCACCCCTTCCTGCTAGTCTCTGTTTTTTGGGAAATGTCACCATGAAAGCACAGCAGGGAGGGAGAGGAAGGTAACCTTCTCCTGCTTGTCCTCCTCATGGCCCATCCCATCAGACAGTCCTGCAGCCTCCTCCGTGCTGCTCCTTGCTTGAGCTGTGTAACAGCACGGACTGGAG
>NW_008691167.1:75728-90065 GCF_000695815.1 Acanthisitta chloris | reverse complement strand
ACTCTTTCTTTCCCTTAGGTTTCTGGCTGTTTTCTCCATTTGCAAACCTTGGTTTGTAGTTTTCCCAGCACTCCTCCAGGTCTCCAGGCAGTTGTGCTGACGGTGCAGCGAGCGCAGGTCTCCCGGCAGACCACCTGGGAAACAGGAAACACTCTGAACCTCTGGATTAACTGAAACACCACACTTAGGTCCCCTATGACTTCTCCATTTCCATCTCCTGGTCTGACTTTGGGCCCCCTTTAGTCTTAATGGTGCTCACACACAACAGTGGCTTGATGGCTTGAGGAGAGGTGGAGAGTTCTGCATGCCAGGACTAAGTGTATCTTCTTCTGGAAAAGCCTGGAATGGGGTACCTACTCCCTCCCTGTGCCTCCCTCTACCCAGAAACACGTTGAGGAGCTGTAATCAGAGCATTCAGAGGAGCTGGGTTCCTTGCTCCCGTGGCACTAGAGGAGAGCATGGATCAAGCTGAACACGTTGTCCTGGGAGGAGCACACGAGGGCAGGAGGTGCCGCGCGCTGGCCCCGGCGTGAGGAGATGGCCCTCTTCCCCATTCATGTATTTTGTATTATAAAATGACTGCGGTTGTCATAGCAACATAAAGGGAGCAGATCTCATTACTGAGGCCTGGCCACATTATTTTCTCCAAGGAATTTCTTCTTTTCATTATTTTTCTCCAAAGGTCAGTTATCCTCTGAGGCAGGGTGGGAGATTCTGCGAAAGGTGAAGCATATTCATGGCAGAATTCCCCTGGTGGAATTTACAATCATTTTGCTTTTTTTATACTTGTAGAGAGATTTCTTTTTAGTATAACATTTTCTTTTAACCCTTTATGTGGGAGCCTGGCTGCTCTGCACATCCAGCCAGGCTGGTGACTAAGAGGCTTTGCACAGGGATTTGCTACAGAAAGCAGAGAATTAATGTCAAATCATGCTTTTATTATCACATAAACCGAGGTGTGTCGTGCTGCTCGCCAGCATTTTGCTCACTTCTTGTTTGCCTTTAGCAGCTGCACAAACTGTAGGAACTATTCCAAACTTTGTTCTGAAGCTGTTTCTTCTCTTCTCACAAAGCCGACGCTGTTGGGTGGTTGCACCAGTGGCCAGGGAGCAGCTCCACACTGGTCTGGGCACCAGAGATCATGTGTCCTGATCTCATTCACCACTTTGAATATTGGGGTGCTCAGCTCAGTTGGAGATGCAAGAAAATATATGCAGAAACAGTGTTCCCTGACTGGAGATGTTCAAGGAATGACTGGACGTGGCACTTAGTGTTCTGGTCTAGCTGACAATTTGGTGATGGGTCATAGGTTTGGACTCCACACAAGTTGATCTTTTCCAACCTGAATGATTCTGTGATTTTGACTGTGGTATTTCATCAGTTCCAGAACTTCTGACAAACACCCCAGTTCCTTTTCCAAGAAATATTTCGTGTTACCTGGTTATTAAAGCTTTTAGATGGGTATTCCAGTTCTAACTGCCAACTCCTATATTCTAAACATGATCTACAAGAGGAATGATAATGATCAGCCAAAGAGAGAGGAAGGCAGGTTGCAGTGTGGTATCCCTGAGGTCAGGTTAAAGGCCTTTCTGGCTCTCCAATACATCACTTAGGAGGTTGCCAAGTATAAAGAGGTTTTTACAGCTTTGCAGAGTTTTCAAGGATTGCTTGTCCTGAGATATAAGAGAACTTGGATGCACAGAAAGAGGGAGTAGCTCTGGCTTGTCTGACAGGATGCAGAGCCCTGCCTATCCCAGTTTTGTGAGAGGATGTATGGACCTTTACGCTGTACAGAAATGCTGTTTTCTGGGTTTGGTATTCGTAAAGACTTGTGTGATATCACATTGTGAAAGGGTCTGTGATCCTGCTCACTCCATGTCATGCTGTGTTAATACCGTGCGGTCAGAGGGAAGAGATCCCTGGTCTCCATGCACAGGATTCTGGCCCATCAAGTCGTACAGCACAGCCTAAAAGAAGTAATTAAGTTGGATATTCTGCTGTTATTTTTAATTTCTTTGATTTAACGTGGGTAAGACTTACAGTCCTAATATAATACTGCAACAGCACCAAAATGTGTCATGTCTCTTCCCCGTTCCGAAGAAGAACATGGAAGGAGCTCGCAGTGAGCGGGAGAGGCTGTGGGGAGCATATGGCCGTCAAGGCTTTGCTCATTAGTGGAAATCTGCCTGAAAATAGGATCACTTTCTGCTATAAACCTCAGTCATGCCGAAAGCCAGGATTTCCCAGAACGGCTCCTTTGTGTGCGGCAGCGCCAGAGCGCGTGTTCGGGGGGCTGCCAAGGAGAGGGGCTGGGCAGGCAGGAAAGCCTCGTGGTGTAGCACAGGGTGCACAGAGACACCTTCCAGGAGCATGGGCTGGACGTGTTTGGGGTGACACTCGGGGAGTCTTTGCCAAACCCATGGGCTGTTGGAAGCTCCCAGGGCCACTGATGAATTCTGTGTTAGAGAATAACTGTCCTGATAACTCCCTTCAAAGGTGTGCTTGGCATTGCTCACAGCAGGGTGGATTCAATGGGAATGGAGCAGGGTGAGAGGGAAGGGGGCACATCCCACATGGTCTCTCCTCCTCTGCTGTGCCTGGCAGGCTGCATGGAGCAGGAACCAGGGCAGAGGGGTCAATACAACTGACCCACTCCAAAGATACCTTTTAAAAATGAATGAATGCTAATGAATCCCCAGCTGGAAAAGTAACAGCAATTCCTGCCCATTTCAAAGCCCTTTCTGTCCCATCCTCATCCTGGTTCAGCACTGCCTGCAGCAGGGGCAGAGCCACCGGTGCTAGCACACGCGCTGGGACTTCGATTTAGATGTCCACTTTCTGTAAATCACGTTGTGCATGCAAAATGAGTGTTTGCATATGCAAATGAGCAGGCATCTAAGTGGCCATGTGTGCCTGCTAATATCTACTTTGCATGTTTGCTGATGGTAACTGTGCCTGGTGAACAGGAGCGTGTGAATGTGTGTGTAATCACCACGGCACGCGCTCCACGGTGGCGGAGAAACCCCAGAAAACCCAAATGTGCCTTGGTTTGGAATGATTTAGGCAGCCCTAGGTGTTATTTTGCAAACAGATCAGCTGAGGGTTAGACTGCACCGACGAGTTTCAGTCAGTGCAGGAGAGCACAGTGCCCTGTTGGAAACCCCAGCAAAGCCAAGGGCTGTGCTCAGCACATCCTTCCAGGCGAGCTCAGGCGCTGTGGGTGCCGTGACAAGGAGAGCACAGTGCCCTGTTGGAAACCCCAGCAAAGCCAAGGGCTGTGCTCAGCACATCCTTCCAGCGAGCTCAGGCACTGTGGGTGCCGTGACAGTCGGGTGGATCTGCCAGGTGATGTTGCTGTGCAGCGTTTCGCTTGGGTTCCTCCCAGGCTGAGCCGCTGCCTGGCTTTAATTGCAGGCTGCAGCAGGTAGATGGTGTCACATCACACGCGCCTCGGAGCGAGCCGGAATGCCTGGAATATCTGATGAACACGGGTTATTATAGGGCTTTTAACTGTGCATTTAGCAGTGGTGGATGTAAAGCTTTTAGCTTGCACTCCTGTTTATTAATTAATAAAGGGCTCTGTTCCGACATTACTTACATCCCCCCGTGTCTCATCGGAGCTGTGGGGCTCATTGCAAATGATAAGTGGCCCAATGCACTTCTCATGAAATTCACTTAAAGCTGGCAGCCGGCCCCGCCGCCGCGTGCCAGGATTCACGCTCTGCTCCTCTCTGGCAGACTCTCCTCCAGGACCCCTTCTCCACTCAGCTTTTGCAGTTGGCACAGGCAGAGGGATGCTGCGACGTGGGCAGCTGAGGCCAAAGCTGTTCCCTGGAGGGCTGTCCTGTGGTCAGCAAGGCTGAGTGAGGCTCTTCTGAGCCATGTTCGCACGCCTCCCTTCAGCTTCCTGCAGGGAGAAATGATTTAAAGATATAAACTGGCACGGAGTGTCCCATAGACATATGGCATAGGGTGCACGTGCCAAGGTGGGACACGAGTCGGCGGCAGCATGGGAGTGGAGCGGTGCCAGGAGCTGGGGTGGCAGGTCGGGCACTGCGATGGATTGAGCCTCCAATCCCTGTGAGGGAGAGTGGATGGAGCAGGAGGGTAAAACCAGCAGGAAAGGAAAAGAGAATCCCTGAACTCTGGGCAAAGTGCTGCTGTGTCCCGTTGTGCTTAATGGTGTTATTTTAATACGTGATTTCCCATCCCACCTGTGCCCACCTCCACCTGTTATGCCCAGTCCTGGAGGATTCTGCTCTGGGACTGCAGCATCTCTTGGCATCGAGGACAGGCACCTGTGCCACTAGAACCACAATCTGCAGGGTCCAGCCCCCTGGACATGGCAGGGGATGTGGCTTTGGGGAGTCCTGGCACCACAGGGTCTGTTGCCAGGTTTTCAACATGCTCTGAGTCTGTGGTGTTGGGGTCTGGAGATGAGGGTCTTCTCACATGGCAAGAGGTACCTCTGCAGCTTGTCTGGCAATGGATGTGGTTGGGACTTGCCTGACTCACTGTAGGTGCTCAGCTCCTTCACAGCCTCTTCTCTCTCTCTTTTTTTTTTCCTGACTGGCTTGTGGTGGGCCAATAACTCACAACAGAAACAACTTCTTCTGATTAGGATCTGTTCAGGTATTTTTGTATCTTTAGCTCTAATTTGGATGACAAATTCCCCATCGCTGCCATAGCGAGATGGGAAATGGGCACCGATAGTTTGGGCAGGATGAAGTGGTTTGATAATGAGGTGTTTGTGCTTATTGGAGAGAGCCTCTTCGCCCCTAGCAGCCTCTGCTGCTCTGCTCCTGGGCTACCAGGATTGGCCTGTGAGCAAAGAGTGAACCCAGCAGGAGCTGGAGCAGCTCGGGGTGTTATCCCAGGGAAATGCCCTGTCCTCTCCTCCTTGTGTGGAAAAGCCTGGAGGCAGGTTTTTGTTGTAAAAGATTGCAGAAGGAACGTTCAGGGCTTGGTGCTGTCTCTCCAGAACCTATAGATGAGGCTGGGGGCAGCCAGCTGGTTCCTGCCCCCCGTGCCAGGGTTCTCATTAGCCCTGGCATGGAGCTGCTGCCAGCACCACTGTGCTCTGAGTGGGGTGGCCAGGGCAGGGATGAGGTGCTTCAGCTGCTTGCCCTTCCTCTTCTCCACCTTGTGCAGACTGGGAGAAAGTTCCCAGTGCCCAGTCCCTGGTCCTGGACTCGGTGGCTCAGCCTGATTTGGCTGTGGATATGCTGGTGTGGCCTGGGTCAGCGTTCCTCCAAGGTGCAGCAAACACAGAGCAGATGTACCAATAGTAGGGATATTTTTATCATGGTGTTGAAGGTTTGTTTTCATTAAGCATTCTGGAAACGTTGCTCTTTGTGCCTGAGCATTCGGGTTATGGAGTATCCTGCAAGCTCTGAAATTTGCTTTTTTTTATTTAAGTTTTTTTTCTGACTTGAAAGGCTGGTTTTTATAACAGGTCAATTTCAGCCCATTTGATATTGATATATGAAGATCCTCAGGGATTATTGTAATGCATTTTTCATCCTGCTGTGATAGTATCATATAAGGAAAATGGGACTGACTGTTAAGTACAAATTGAAAAAGACATGGTCATTTAAGATAACTCCTTATCTGTATACAAGGAAATGGTATCAGGGAAATAGACCACCAGTTGACAGAAATAAATTTTGCCTCAGGCTCCTCCTTCTTTTCCCCAGCTGTTCAGGCTCCTTTTCCCCTTCCCCTTCCCTTTCCCCATATCTGGAGGTGATAGGCCCTGCCAGTGTTCTTGGGATAAGCTCTGGAAAGGGACACCCAGAATTTATTTGCACGTGTCTGGATGTACTGGAGCAAGTGGAGGAGCTTAATGAATGATTTCTTTAGTCAAGTGAGAGCTGTTTGTTTTTATAGCCCTTATAAAAAGAGAGGAAACAAACTCAATAAGCCAAGTCACACTCGATTCAGTCAGAGTTTTTTATTCCTGGCATTTTATCTCAACTCTCTATTTTAATAAGCTATAAATCAGGGCTGATGGTGTGAACAGTGTCAGTGGGTCCTGCCTGCGCCCCCGGGAATGACACTGCCCTGCCAACACCTTCCTGCAGACGGTCTGGCTTGTCCCTGGCTGGTGGGGTTTGTTGGAGAGTCTTCCTCGCAGAAAGCTGCAAAACCCATTAGAATTTATGATCATTTTGGAGTCTGAGCAGGAAAAGTGTGTTTTTCCAGCTCCTGTGAGGTAATCACAGTGCGATGACATATGCTGCCGTTCCCTGTGCGCTGCACATGCCGTGCTGAGCATCAGCTCTGAGAGTGCTTTCTCCTCCTCGGTGATTATTGCATCCCGTTTGGGCTCCAGGCGTTCTGACCATCAGCAGAATGAGGGCGATTACAATTTGGCATAAGGCACTGCAGTCAGAAGCCAATGTTTAGAGACAGTGGTATAAGAGAAGTTCCATAATTGGAGCTGGAGGACTGAGTTTGCCAGAGTATCTATTGCTGGCACCGCATCCTTCTTGGCGCTGCACCTATTGGAGCTGCACTTTGGCCCACACCTTGTTTCATACTGAGCCTGCAATTAAAGCACAATCAGTGGTCCCTGTCCAGCCCTGGGATGCAGTGGTGCAGCCCAGATTCCTGTACGTGCCCAAATGATCTTCGAGGCATCCGTGGTGTAACACACACACACTCACTGCTGGCGCCTTCTCCAGGGCTCATTCTGGGAGAACTTTTCCAACTTTGATTTCATGTCAAGACAGACCTGGAGTGAAATCCCTGCACTGACCATGGCATTGTTTTCTGACATCCCAGGGCTTGGGGGCTTCTCATCTCCAGTTCTCAGGCTCCCTTTGTATTACTCCTGGACACTCAGCAGCTGTTGCATTTAGCAATGACCATTTTTTTATTATTTCCTTGTTGAATTCTGTTGTGTTCTATTTCCCAGCAGTGACATTGCAGGACACAACAGCCACCATGGCTCAGAAACAGCGCAATCACTAGTGCTCATGGAAAGACAGTGAGAGAGGCACATGTGGGGTGCTTGGGAAGGAGAGGTGGGTGGCACAGAGGAGACGAGGAACCAGGAATTTTGGCAGCTAGGAAAGTCCTCAGGAAACTCCAGCCAAATGCAGGTCTGCAGCAGTGATGCAGGAACTGTATCTGCTTCCAGAGAGGAGTTTGGAGGCTTCTGCTGGCCTTTGCTGGGGGATGCAGTTTGTGCCAGGGATGTGGCAGATCCTCATCTGTCCCTGGAGGTGTAAGAGGGGTGTCTGCAGTGGGAAGCTTTGTACTGGGCAGGATGGTGGCACTGTGCCTGGGGCTGGACACGGG
Source organism: Acanthisitta chloris (assembly GCF_000695815.1). Taxonomy (NCBI): domain Eukaryota; kingdom Metazoa; phylum Chordata; class Aves; order Passeriformes; family Acanthisittidae; genus Acanthisitta; species Acanthisitta chloris. Next base: position 82,760 of record NW_008691167.1, on the reverse strand, counting down.
GGAAGCTCCACACTTGGCTGTGGAGAGGAACCTGTTGGCTTTTTGGAGTAGCATTGTCCCAGCATCCCATTTAAGAGCTCATGCCTGGTGGCACTGGGCCTTCCCTGAGCCAGTCGCTTCAGATAACTGCCTCGACAGCATGCTTCATAATTAAAATATTATAGCTGGAAATGTTGACTATCTTCCAAGTATGCCAGGAGGCTTCTGTTTGCACGGCTTGGAGCACAGGCTGGCAGGGAAGGCTGGTCGGAGCAGAGACAAACGCGTTCATATTGCGTATTGCTCCAGCATCTCCAATTCACTCAGCCGTGCTGCTGCTGGCAGCTCATAATTTCCTTCACACCTAATTGAACTGTGTTTTAAAGTCTTTTGTCTGACTAATGTCCAGAGTGCTCTGACATGGCTGCTTTGGCCTTTCATTCCAGTTCTCCATCGATATTTACAATGGGAGGTTTGGGGAAGGCACTGTGACTGTGGCGTGGGAAGGGCTGGAAGCCAAAGAGCCATGGCTTGAAGGAGCAGCTGTGGGAGCTGAATGTGAGCTCATGGATTGAGGGCAGGGTGGCACTCTGAGACCCTGATGGGACAGTCAGGTAAGGGCTGGATCCTGCAGAAAGCATCTCTGCCAGCCCCTGTGCCAGTGCCCAAGGGGCAGTGGCTCAGCCACTGGTGGTGCTGGCTGGTACCAAGTGCTGCTTGCACTCCTGGCTGGTACCCAGTGGTGCTTGCACTCCTGCTCCATGTGTACTGTGGTTGGCTTGAGGACAGGGGACTGGTGCAGGTGTGGGTGCTTCTGTGGGGTCCCCTGTGCTGTCACCTGGTGCCTCTGCTGTGGCCTGAGCATCATCTGGAAACAAAAGCATCTGCAAAGGAACAGCCTGTCTCTCTCTTCAGGGGCTGCTTAAGACTGTACAAGGAGATAAGCAAATTATATGGCCTTAAATATCGGTGGGATCTGTGATTCTCCAGACAGCCATCAAGGCAGGGCTAACAAGGGCACTTTAAACACCGAGTCAGGCATTTCTGCTGCAGAGATCCTTGTCTCAGCCTTCCCCTGGGAGAAGAGCAGACAGCAGGTTTGTTAAAGAACACTGCTTTAAGTTTTTCAAAGTGAAATTCTTGTTTTTCTGCTATTGCTAAGGAAACTGAACATTTTGTCCCTGCTGGCCCCTGAGCTCCAGCTCTTACTGATGTGGTGCTGCAAAACCAAACCTAGGCCAAGCACCATTCCCTGTGCATGCAGAAGGGAGGTGAGATGCCAGAGCACGGTGCTGGGCAATGCTTTATCAGCCTGGCACGTTCAGTTTAGGAGCCATCCTGGCTGGGACAAGGAGGATCCAGTCAGGGAAAGTGGTGGCAGTGGCACGGGAGACCCTGCCCTCCCCCATGAGCACAGCCACTCGCTGGAGACACACTGGTCGTGCCCTCCCCACTGCCACACACCTCACCGGGGCCACAGACCAGGGAGTTGGGGAGGAGTGCTGGGGTGAGGTGTCTATGGATGGATCAGCTGCTCCTTGGGCTGGCAGGAAGGATAATCCTCATTAACACACCCATTATTGCTGGGCTCCTCAGGAAAGGGATGGGATTCCAGCATTGAAAAGAAAAGTGCTTTTGAATTAGTAATGTTTGTCTAACACAGAAAACTCCAGGTCACCTGGGATGGTGCACAAGTGGCATCTTATGTTTTGGAGGAGAGGGGAGAAAAAAGGTGTTTCAAGAGGCAAAGCCCTTCCCAAGCTGGGTCAGAGGTGCAAGGATGCATGAGCTGCAGTTGGGCAGTGACCTCCTCTGCAGTGTCCCAGGCTGCTCTGACCCTCAATGGGAGCTCGTCCTGCTCCTCCAGCCCCTGCAAACCCTGACCCCAGTGTCTGGAACCCTCACCCTCTCAGCTGTCCCTCTCCCTCTTGCTGCAGCGAAGGCGCCAGGAGGATCCCAATGCTGCTCCGGGTGATGTTCGGAGGGCTGAGGGATATTATGCTCTCTGGCAGACTCATCAGTACTTCTAATTAGCTTTTTTTTCCTTCTTCTTTTACTCTGCTTCCACTCCTTTCCTAGATATCAGCCTCTTAACAGATTTGAGTATGTTTTGAGCTGCCATACCCGATGCCATTTAAATCACTTCTCAAGGGCGCTGGGCCAGGGATGTGCAGTGGCAGTTTAAAGGGATTAGAGCCCTTTGTTTTTTCACAAGTGATTCAATTTACAAAAGATCAGGGTTCAAGACCTGCACACTATAAAGTGACTTAAAGCCATGAAATCTATTTCTCACTAATTCTAGATTACTCTCTACTTAGGAGCCCAGGGTGCCAAAAATGGTGGTTTTTGTTAAAATGATATGAAATCCTAATGCCAGTCCTTTTAATCACTATTGCATAGTGTACAGTGTCATGCAAATTCTGGACCTATGTGAGCAATTATGGAGCAATGAACATGATCATTTCGATTAAACCAACACGTGTTTTCAAAGATTTTATTTAACGCAGATAACCGTAAAACTTTGTCACTTCGCTTCTCCTCTCGGGCATACGCACAAAGCCTTAAACACCCCACGTATCTCCTTTGTAAAGTCTCAGCATTAATTGCCCACTGCTTATTCAAGCAAAGCCCCCATTGAGGGAAATGGGATTTTGTCTGAATAAAGGCTGCAGAATTGGACCTCTTGCCTGTGGGCGAGAGATAGGCGATCGGTTTGGGTTTAGGGTCTCCTGCTGTAAAACCAGAGCATTAGGGGAAGATGGGCTTTCTGCTAAAAAAGTTTTATCTTACTCAGCATCATACTTGTAATTTGAAATGGAGAGAACCGGTGGCCCACGCGATCATGAATAAAGAACAGTGGGAGAAACTGGGTCAGGCTGGCAAGAAGGTAGGAGCTGCCCCGATTGTTTTTCTCCCAGCCATTAGCTTCACAAGAGAATCCTTTTTCTCACTGGACGACTGTACTTTATTTTTTCTAAAGCAGTATCCCTCTGACAACCCAAAAGGAATACTGCATCTGCAAATGAATGGTGCCTGCAAAGAGACAACATGAAATTTTTAAAAAGCATGGTAATAAACGCTATTCAAAAAAACACAATCTCTGAAAAACACGGCCTATTGAAATGACAAGCCGAAAATCATTTGCTAAGCACTGAAATGGCCCCTTTTGTCACCCCAATCCTTCTGTTGACAGTTACCTTTCAATCCTACAATTGTGCAGTAAGTACTGATTTTTATTCAATGTTCTATTCACCCTGCGTATTAATGAAAAGAAAAAAACTTGTAAGAATAGCCTTTAATAGGCTGATAGACAAGGCTCCCCTATTCTCCTGCTAGAGCTCCTCTTATCAGCTTCTCACAGTATTGCTGCTCGCTCAATTCTTTCCCTTTTCTAAACTTTGCTCACCCATCTGGGCTTGTTCTCAACTGAGCTGGAAACATTTTTATTTCAAAAGTCTTGCTGACCTTTTCCTCTTCTCTAGGCAGTGTTAGGTGAAGCTCTAACCTCAGACCAGCCTTTCTTAAGGCTCAAAAAGCACAACGAGTGGATTAGGTCTTGACTCATCCAAAAGGTCCAGAGGAGTTGTTCCCTGAACACTTCTGAGCTCTCCAGGGCCAGGGTGATGGGGCAGCAGCACAGTCCCCTGCTTGCCTGGGTCTTGCTGCCCTGCACCCATGTTAGGGTGGTCCTGGGGGCAGTGAAAGGCTGGTCACACTCCTAGGTCTCATATGGGTCATTGGTGTCACGGTGCCTTGACCAAAGTGGTGACTTTTATGTAGCACTTGCAATTAGAAAGTGTATAATGAAAAGTGGACAGTATTCTTCTTGGCTGGGAGTATCCAGCATCAATTCTCCCAAGGTTCTTGGAGCAGTAATGAGCAGCTTTGCCCAAACGTAGCAATTATACTTCCTACAATTGAAAACCAACTTTGTAGCACACATCACCAGCCCTGCAGATTTGTTCCCCGCTCACTCAGAGCTGGTGGTCATGGTGCTGGACTCTGTGTGGAGCTTTGTGGGGGCTTCTCCTTGCCTGGGCACCCCTCACAGGGACTGTCCCTCTGCCTGGGCTGCCTGGTGTGACCACCACAGGCTGCAGACCCCTCTGCCAAGCAGGACTGTGCGGGGCCCCTCGGCTGGGGCAGTGAGGGTCTGAGCCTGCTCCCAGATGCTCTGCATCGCCCGTGCTCCGGAGGGGAGAAACCTCCTCCTTCTCCACATTCCCCACTCATGCAGTTTTTCTTTCCAGTAGGGAAATTCAGCACATAACTATCCAGGATTGCAAAAATGTAAACAGTCTGTGTTACATGTCTTCAAATTACAGCCCTGCTGCTCGACACATGTGCAGCTAATCGGAGCCCTCTGCTCGCGGGGCCCTGGGCCGGGTGAGGGCCAGCCCAGGTGCCCCCTGCCCCGGGTGTCCTGGCCCCACCACTGCCCCAAGACCCCCACTGCCCTCATGCCCTCTGCAACCCCTCCACCACCCAGAGGACTGCCCAGGGCTGGCCCTGCAGCCCAGCGAATATTAACGAGGAGAAGTCTACTTAGAGGTTGTTTGAATAGAGGAAATTGTTTTACATTGTGATGCAATATTTCCACACCGGGGTCTCATTTATGCAGCATATTAAAGTCAACACTCGGCACATCTATCTCCATAAGGAGCTGGGCCCATTATCCCCAGTTACTTTTAAGCAGTCTTTGGCTGAGTCCTGACTTGCTGCCGGTGCCATACATCACAGGGATGCAGTTCCTTAAACTGCAGCTCGTGATTGATAGTTTAACCTTTTTCCCGGAGGTTAATTCGATATATGCTGGTGTAAACTATAAACCACAGCTCCAGCCTGTCGGGAGGAGGTAATCTGCATGGCACTCTTATGAGATCTCAGGTGCTGCAGTAATTACATCGTCGTCTCCTCCTCCCTCTGCTACTTATCCCTCCTGGTGAGACGAGGAGGAGGAGGAGGTACTCTCCAGTACCTGAGCAGTCCAGTTCTGACCCTGCTGTGGCAGAGGAGGCTGGTGCCCAGCTCTAGGGACTCCCTGCTGTTCCTTCCTGCTCCTGCCATCTCCCACAGTAGTGCCAGGGTTTCCCCAGGCAGGTTAGGATTTTGAAGTGGCTGTTCCCAAGTGCATTCCTTCCTGGAATCCTCGTGCTGTTCCAGGGAATGGTGGTGGAGGTGGCAGGGTGGGCAGCACCTATCTTTGCACATCTTGGTTTCTTAATTTCTCTCCTCTCTTTCATTTGTTGTTTTGGTTCTTCAGGAAATGTGGGGGTTGGAGGGATGTGCTGCTGTCCAGTTGCTCTTTGGTGGCTCTTCCCAGTAGGGCTGGGAGACTACTCAGTTCTGTTGCTCTGGTAGAGATGCTGATGCAGCATCCACACTGCCCTGGCCCTGTGGGAACCTGGGCATTGGGAAACACTGTCACTGCCACTGAGTTGGAGTGAGGTTTGGGGGATCTGCAGTTGGTTTGGGAGTCTGCAGCAGGTTTGTGGGGTCTGCAGTGGGTTTGGAGGTCTGCAGCAAGTTTGCCATCAGGCTGTAGCTCTCACTGGCTGTCCAGTGGCTAAGTGTGTGTGGCACAGCTGTAACCTGCCAGCATTCCCCAGGAATGGCTGCATGTTTTCATGCATCATTTTGGCCTCTGTCCCCAAAGGGTCATTATTTCCATAGGAAATAACTATTTCTGCTTGAGATCAATAAGATTTTGTGGAGAAAAAGGGAGATTTTTAAAGGCTTGGTTTAATTTAATCTATTTCTTTGCAGGACGCTCCCTTTGGTAACAATAGGAATTCGATTCCTGCCAGAGCAGACTCCTTAATTAGACCCCACAAAATGAACAGTAACGTGTCTCTGGGCTGAAATTCTCCCTTTCTGGAGCTTGCAGAAAGGAGGGAGTTTCTAACTCATAATTGCATCTGAATGCAAATGGCTGTGCCAATGTGAATATATTAAAAGCAGCAGCGTCAGCAATCACTGTGAAAAAAATACATACAAATGAGGCCCCAGCTTATTGCTCCATTTGGATGCTGTGAAATGGCACCTTATTGTGTTATTATAAGATTTCTTGCTTAGTTAACAGAAAACGCTTACAATTAAGTCTGAACTCATTTAGTACTCAGACTAATTCACATTAGAAAAAGGATGTGACCTCGGCTCCAGATCCCTTTTCTATGGCTCTTGCTATACGTGGAAGTGGCTGGGCTGACGGTGCTGTGCTGGGGAGGAGCTGTGCCTTGTCCTCTGGGCTCTTGCTATACGTGGAAGTGGCTGGTCTGACAGTGCTGTGCTGGGGAGGAGCTGTGCCTCGTCCTCTATCCCCTGTCCTGGCAGTGAGCAGTGTGGGGAGCACAGGGCATGGTCCCAGGGACAGGGCTCACACGTGGGCTGGGCACTGCCCCCTGTGCTGCCCATGAACCAGGGGGTGAGATGATGCCATGGGATGGGCTCTCTGCTTTTTCTACTTGTGTTGATTTCTGACTCTCCCATAGTTTGGCCTTGATGTGTTGTGTCCTGGGGACCTGTGGGTCCTGACTGAGACCCTGTGCCCAATCCTGCACTGGGGCTGTGTGAGGAGGGGGCTGCTGCACACAGAACCCACCTTTGCTTGCCAAATGGGTGGTAGGAATAGAGCAGGGATAACAGCAAAAGAAAGGGGGTGCAGCACATCTGCTGTGGAGGTCCCTGCAAATGGGCAGGGTCAGCCCAGATCTCCCCTTTGATGGTGAGTGAAAAGGACACTGTGAACACTCAGTGTTTGGTGCAAACAGGCACTGCTCTCTGGGTATCCAAATTAGTGGAAACCAATGAATTTCATCTCTGTGCATCTCTGCCCTTTTTCACTATGTTGAGAAATATCATCCCTGTACGGTGTGAGAAGGCTGCAGATAAATGAGGATAAGTTTGTGTGTGCATCAAACACTCTGATGATGTGCCTTGTAGAACAACCTCCCTGGCGCAGCACATAAACACTCTGTCTTCCAGGCACAGCTTTAGACATGGCAACTCTGGCAGGGGCCGTGTATGGAAGAAGGAGAATGATATAAATATTGA
>NW_008691167.1:49491-75535 GCF_000695815.1 Acanthisitta chloris | reverse complement strand
ACTTTTTCTTTTCCCCCTTTTCCTTCTCCTTTTCCCCTTCTCCTTCTCCCCTTCCTCTTCCCCTTCCCCTTTCCCCTGCCTCTTTTCCTTTCCCTTCCTCTTCCCTTTCCCTTTCCCTCTCTGATCTAGGACTCCTCCCCCAGCCACCCAAGTACCAACCCTCCTCCTGTCCAACCATTACCTGTAGGACGAGGCCTGTGGATAAATTATTATTGTGACCCTCATTGCGCTGTGAAAAACTTTGTGGAGCTGCTGAGCGAAAAGTCAAAATTTGCATTTAAATAGAAAATGTTTGGCAGTGTGTAACCCACCAGGCCGTGCATGGCAGGGGTCCCTGGACGTGGTGACACACCAGCTGTGGTGGTGTGGTCCTGGGAAGCAGAGCTCCAGGAGCCTCACCAGACCCTGCTCTGCTCCCCAGCCCCACTCTGCCCCTCTGCAGGGTAGGGATGTGGCTCTTGGTAATACACTGACTGCTTTAACAGCCTCTCCCAGACCCCCCACACTAGGGGCTCACCCCAGGGATGCCTCTGCCCCTGGCCAGTGCTGGCTGTGCTTTGCTGGCTCTGTCTCTGCCACATTTTGCCTTCAATCAGCTCTCAGAGCTCTGTCTCAGAGCTCCAGGGCTGTGCCAGAGCCTGGCCGAGGCAGCCAGGGCCAGGCACAGGAAGAAGAAGTGCAAAGCATTTTAGGAGGTCTATAAATTAATTAAGCCCCTTTTAAATGTTAACAAGGTCCACTCTGTCTGTCATTAAAGTAACTTCATGCATTTAAATTTTAACAGTCAAACCAATTAGCAATAAAAATGTTGTATGAACTGTACTTTATTGGATTCTGGTCAAGCTGGAATTGGTTAAACGTTTGATGTCTAATACATTTTTTTCCCCTTCTCTCCCTTCATTTTAAACACAACCTGTATTTCCCATGGGTTGTGGGAACACCAGTGGGCTCAGAAGGTGGGACAGTGGCAGCAGCAGCCAGGGCCACTCTGACCAAGCAGCAGCCTGACACCCTGACTCACACTGGGCAGTCAGAAAAACACTTGGAACTCTTGGTGACAGCTTTCCAAAGGCACCCACTGCTCTGCTGCTGCAGGGACCCCTTGGAGCCCCTTCCCACCTAAACAGGCAGTCAGGGAAAATCATCTACACAAGGGGCCCAAAATGCTGATGCAGCAAGTTCCAGGCCCCAGCAGCAATTACAGGATTACAGCACATCTTGTGCCTGTAACAAGGACCATGTGAAGGGGATGTTTGCAGGATTGCAGGCTGCTGGCTAGCCCAGCAGCACTGGAGTGTGCAGCAAAGGGACAGGCTCAGGGGGGCATGGAGGTACCTGATCAGGTAATGCTCCAAGGAGCAGGAACCTCCCTGAGTGGAAAGACAGTGGATAAATTCTCTGCACAGACACACAATGGTACTTATTTCCCTTAGGCCCTGGGGGAAATACACAGGTATTCCAGATCCTGAACCTGAAATGGCAAACCAGGATGGCAAAAAGCCTCCAGGGCAGAGCTGGGATGGAGAGAGTTCACTGCAGGACAGGGTGGGTTTGGAGCCTCTGAAGGGCTGGTGAGAATCTGTGCTGCCAGGAAACCCAGGATGAGCTGGTCAGGAATGGTGGACTAGGGAATTAAAACCTGCTTGATGCTGATCACTGATCAAAATGAAAAATTATGGGGGGAGGGAGGGAAGGGGCAGCAGAGGTTAACGTTCAGCAGAGCTGCTCCAAGAGTCTGTGCTGGAGCTGTGGCTCTGAGTGCCCCTGAGAGTGGTTGTGGAAACCAGATGTTGAGGAGCAGTCACGGCGGGGGAGCGAGGGGCTGGTATCTGCTCATAATTACTCTTGATTTTGTGCGATGACATTGAGACTGTAGGCAAACATGAAAGAACACTTGTGGGGACAGCAGTGTTCATGCCGGCCAATGGATTAATAAAGCATGACTGACATGCAGGGAGCAGGAAGGCGCACATGGAAGTGTTTTGTAGGGGTTTGATGTTCCACAGGCCCACGGAGGCCCTTGCCAATGCTGCTGATTGCCCCCCAGCACAGCAATGGGATCAGGGGAGGCTCCCAACCCTTCCCATGCCACGGTTTAACACCTCTGTGTGAGCAGTAACCATTTGCTTTGCTGTGCCAAGGGGCTCCTTGGGCACGTGAGGAGCCTGACACGGGAAGAAATCCTTGGGTGCAGGGCATGGGCCTGCTTGCCTCTGCCAAACACATGGCAGTCCTGCAGCAGAACGTTCCCAGGGGTGCTCTCAGAGGGATGGACAGGGTGCAGGCACAGGACCAGCACCCACCAAGGCCAGGTCTTATTCTGATACATCCCCTCGGGGATGCCACGGAGTTAATAGGAAGCCCAGTAGCTGCTGGTGGCTCCTCCAGCACAGAGGGTTAGAGAAGCACAGCAGAGCTGGTTAACCACTCAGAGAGGTGCCAGGCTCCTGCCAAGTCCCTGCAGCATCCAGGGATCCAAATATGATCTTCTTGAGGAAGATCCTGGGCCAGCCCCAACCCTATGCTGAGTGGGAGTTCACCCAGCAGATAGGTTCATATGCACCTCTGGAGAAGGAGAATTTCGAGGGCAGGGAATGGGGCTGGGCAAGAGGTGTGGGAAGTGCAGAGCAGGGGGGAGTCACTCAGTCACCACCCTCCTCCTGCGCTCGCTGCAAACCTGGAGAGAGATTGTTACAACTTTTAATTTGTAAAACCGGGAGGAAAGGAGCGTGTGAATGGAGCGAGCAGGAGAGCAGATGGGCAGCAGGGGCTGCCCAGCTTCACAGGCAAATTCCAGACGCTTCTGGGATTCCTTGCACCAGCAGGGTTTGTTTTGTCAGCGGTTTGGCATCCTTCCTCTCCTAACCTCCGTGTTGTGAGCAGCAGTCTTGCTGGGTGCAGGACTGGGAGAGCACAGAGCTACACTTCGCATCCCACTGGCTCTGCCTGCAGCTGCCAGGCTCTCCAGCATGCTTACGAGTTGTTTTGCTCCTTCCTCTGCATTCAAACCACCACCAGCAGCCCTGTTCTTCGTCACTGCAGGTCAAACCCAGCCGCAGCCTGTGGCTTGGCTCCTGTTTATTTAACTTGGTGTGGCTGGGAGGGGGTCACCTTTCCACACAAGCCGGGGCAGAGCTGCCCTGCAGGACCTGGGCTGGTGGCCAGCCAGCATTGGGGGTTCCCTGAACACCCCCAGGCTCTGCCTGGACACCCACCAAGTTGGGAGAGTCCTGACCAGAGCACATCCATGGATGTCTGTGGTGTGAATATGGTGCACACACTGTGCAGGTTCCCATGTCCCCTGGCAGCAGGTGTGCTGTGAGTGTGCCCTGTATGTGCTGCTGTGCAACATTCCCTCTGAATGAGGAGGGATGAGGCAGAACTGTGCCTGAGGTTTCCCAGAGAGTGGGGACTCATGGAGGGATCCCAACCACAGCTTTGCTGGATGCCTGTGGCATTCATGGGCAGCTGGAGGATGAAGTGCTCACCCTGGCGTGTTTCTGTGCACGTGTGTGCGTGTGTCTGCAGCAGGGGTGGCCAGGCCAGCCAGGAATGGACTGTCTCCAGAGCAGTAATGCTCAGCACAGGATTGTTTTCTCTAGGCCAGGATTATCACAACGATCTGGGCAGCCAGCACAGCTCCAATCCCATTACTCCATTAGCATGGGCGTTATAAGGTGACACTCTGCATCTGCTTGACAAAACGCAGCTTCAGACTCTGTGCTGAGCTTTTTAACCAAAAGGAACCCAGTTTTCACTTGGAGACGATTCGCTATTATTACTGGCTTGTAGCTGCTTAGAAATAAACAGCAATAAAGACTTGGCCAATTTACTCTCCGAATGTTCTCATTCGAAACACGCCGTGCAGAAAAATATTAACAAAATAAACTCCCAGCTTAAAAAGGCTAAAGAGAGCTTTTTTGGAGTGTCAGTGTTTGTGGAAGCGTTTTCTGAAGAAGCTGCAGTTTGAATTGAACAGCTGTTGGTGCTGTGTTCCCCAGGACAAGGCACTGGGGATGGCCAAAGGGCACTCCTGGCAGCGCAGAGGGTCAGAGCCCTGCTGCACTGGGAAGGCAAGGAACACCAGTGGGCAGCAGCTTTAGGAATGGTGTGCACCTCACTGCTGGGCTTGCAGACAGCCCTGTGATGCCCCAGCAGTCCCCTCTGGGCACTGTAACAGGGTTGGGTTGTGCTTGTGATAGGGGGGGACCTTGTGCTCCACAATGGCATTGCATCAGGACAGGATCATGTTAGTTAATGGAGATAATCTCCGAGGAGGAATACTCTCCTCTTATTAAGATAATTGCATTAAGTTCCCTTCCAAACTCAGTCTACAAGGGTGTTTTACCCTGATCTACATCCCGTGTAGATTTTCAGATGCTTGGTCGATGGCTCCTGTTGATACTAGCAGTGGGTCACCTGTGTCTCCCAAGGGAGATGTGGGGCTTCCAGTGGGATGGGTGCTGTCAGCAGGGCTGCAAGCACACAGGGGGATCTGCCTAGTGTGGTAATCAATAGGGCACAGAATATCCAGCTTTTCCTCAATTTTCCTCCAACAGTCACAGAAGTGGGGGCCTGCATATACCCGTGAGAACAGATGCTGTCCAGGGTGGAGCTTTTACCAAAGAGCTGTGGTTTAGGGGAAAATGATTAAGGATTATGTGGCCAAATGTCTCCATCATGAGGCATTAATTTAGGAGGGGACATCCAGCTCACTCTGTGAGCTGGACACCTCTGAGAGGGCAGTTGTTCCTGATGGAATGACTTTCAGGTGCAGACAAGCCCTGCTCCATTGCTCCCCTCTCTCAAGTTGGCATGAGCCAGTTCAGTGCCAACTCAGGAGGGGTGAATATGATAAAGTATGAAAGCCTGAAATAGAACTTAACCCTGAGCTTGGAATGGAGTTGTTCAGTATTATTGGCTTGTAAATTGCTCCTGTGATGAGATTTAGTAAAAGACTGAAAGGTCCTTTGGCAGTGGGAGAGTATTTATGATGCTTTTGTACTGGTACATGAACACTTTCCTGTTTTGCCCATGTTCATGCTGCCCTGGAGGCTGTGGCCTGTTCATCAGGGTGTTATAGACACAGGTGCTAGAGAGGTTTGGGCTTTTCCAGCCTCCTGTCCTCAGGCAAAGGTGATAGAGGACTCTTTGGCCTGGCAAAGAGAAGTGAGGTCCATGCTCCATCCTCAGGGCCAGGAGGGGAGGACTAGTGTCTCACCTCGGGGCTGAAGGCTTCCTCATGTTTGCTTTCCAGTGCTGCAGGAGTGGTTGTGAGTTCCTGCTTTTCAGGGCAGGATGCCATGGTCCTGCTGTCTGGCTGCCAGAGGAGCCCATGATGTCCTGTCCTGGTTTCAGAGGCAGTGGTTGGTGACCAGCAGCATCAGGGATGGCCGGACATCCATCCTCCACCCTCCCACCATCCACCCTCCACCCTCCCTCTAGTTGTCCTTGGTGGCACTGGGACTGCCCTCACTGGCACTGTGGGCTGGCTGAGGATGCCAGATCACTGCTTCCACCAAAGTACATTCCACATCACCAGGAGCTGAGAGCAGCAAGGGGCTGGCAGGTCGTTTGCTGTGGGCATTTCCAGCAACAAATGAGCTCCAGTGAATGCTCACGAGGATGGGGAGAGCAGGAAGAGTTTGCTCAGCAGAAGCTTAGGTTTGAATTTGCCCAAACATTGCCCCTTGTGTCAGGACAAGGGTCAGTGGGAGCAGGGAGCTCACAGGCCAGTGTTTTACTGGAGCAGCAGAGATGTCTTTCTTTAACACTCTGGTCACATCCACAGCCATCATGCTGCTGCTGGCAGCTGAGTGCCTTTGTGTCCCTGTGCCCACACTGCTGAGTGTCAGAGCCACTGCCAATGCCATGGCTCTCACCCTGCAGGCTTTGGGGGGGCTTCTCCCCCTTGGTGGTGCTGTACTTGAGGAGCACAGTGAGGTACCCTCAGGTGGGGGTCCCTGGATGTATGATCCCACGAATCCTCCGATGTTAACACCGTGCCTGGCTCCTCCACCCAGCGCAGGCAGTGCAGACTCACCACCTCCCCTGTTTTGGAGGCAGAAAGCAAAACCTGTGTCTGAGTACAGACTGACAGACTTTCTAGGAAAGATTGCACCCCTGGGATTTCTGGAATAAGTGTAGCAGGTTGCAGCATTTATGCACTGGTCATGTCAGGCCAAATGGGACATGCTGCCCCTGCTGACTGCTGGGCTGGCTGCCACTGGGAATCTCGGATCCGGGTTGCAGACACACTTGGGACTCCCCTATTTGTACTAACAACACAACGAAAGCTGAGCTGGAGCCTGGTGATGTGCACAGGCACCACTCCTGCAGGGCTGGAAGGGCTCACAGCAGCTTTTCCTCTGGCATCGACTGGCAGGTCGTGCTGGTACACAGGGATGCCCTGCCTGACTATCTCCTAGTCATGCCCTTGCTTTTTCCTCCTCTACTGGAGCTCTTGAGCCTAAAACCAGCAAGCCACAGAACCACAGTCTGTGTAGGAGTGGGGAGCTGAGTCTGGGATGCTGCAAGGTCTGGAGGAATTGGGATGTTGCAGAGAGGCAGCATCGCTTCCCATGGGAACACTGTGACAGTGTGGACAGGAGGGAAGGGATCAAGAGCCAAGACATCTCCACAGTACAGGACAGAGGCACTGCCCTGTGGCTGCTCTGCTTGGCAGGACTCTCCTGGGAGCCTTAGTCTGCATGGAGATGCCTTGAACTATTCCCAGCTCCATGGATGGGCTGTTACATGGGATCCTCCCATCATCCACTGTCAGGGTGGGACTTAGGCACTGTCACTAGGTTCATATAAAACGTGATGGATCTTACTGTAATCCTTGGAGCCCACGTAAAAAGATACTCTCTAGATATCTATAAAACATGCTGGGATTTGCAATTAAAATACCTGGGTGGTGACTGTGCCCATAGCCAGCCTTCCCTCCCTCCCTCCCTGCCTCCCTCTCCCTCCCTCTCCAGTTCAGAGCAGCTCCATATACACCCTGTTTTGCAATCACTGTTTAAATATCAAGCTGCCTTCAAAGGAATATATTTAGAACAGAGGGTCCCCCCCCATAAGCACGCTCAGAGTGTTTGAGTGATTTCAGCTGGTTTGGCGAGCATTCCCTGTGATATCATGGGCCGACCATTTCTTTGTGGATCCATGAGCTCAGGCTCCGAAGGGCTCACAGCTCCTGCAGTCCCACTGGCAGAATTTCCAGCCACACGTGGGGCCTGGCTGAGTGTGATGGATGTGTGTGAGGTGGGCACAGCTGCCAGCCCCCTGCAGGCTGGCACAGGGGGAGTGATGTCCTGGGATGGTCACCCTCAGAGCTCCCAGCTGGGGTGGCTGCTCTCTGTGACCACTGTGACAGAGTTGACTATGCTGGCATGGCCTTAGTGGCTGGTTATCATGGGTCCAGACCTAGTGTGGTTCTTGTTTGTGCACGTGTGGCTCTGACACTTTCCCAAGGAGCCTCTGTGAGGCTGAGGATGGGTTGGCACAGTTAAACACCACAGTCTTCCCCGGATGAGTGCATTCACCCTGCTCACACAGGCAATAGCTCTGACTTGTTCTGCAGCAGGCAGGGGCTGGGAGAAATTGCTGAATGTCAAATATCCTTTTTTTCCCCCCATTTTACAACAAACTCCCTCTTGCCCTGCCAGCCAGGTCCTCTGGCACACCAGCCAGGTGACTCTGGCACAGCCAGCTGCCCTTGCCTTGGGAGCAGCTCCCCCTGGCTCTCTCTCCGTGGTACCAAGCCAGTTCCCCTCATTATCTGTTGGCTGCAGATGTTCACAGAGCCGTGAACCAGCCGCTCTGGCATTGAGTGTTTTAGGTGAGGTCGTGTTCAGATTTCAGTGAATTTCTCAGCAAAAGTGAAACAGCAATTTCTGGGCAAAAGGACACTCTTACAGATACTCCCTTCTGATGGGGGCCCAGCCCTGCGGGCTGAGCAGTGGAGGATGCATGTTGGGAGGCAGAGAGGGGCTTGGCAGGGAGAGCTGCCAAGGAGCCTGGGGTCCCTCACCTCCAAGGATCACCTGCGAGGATGCTCCTGACAAGGGCTCCTTTGTTCCATGAAGGACTCACCTGAGGAGTCGGACAGCTCCGGGTGTCTGTAATTAGCAACAGGAGCTCGGCCGTGCTCGTCCTCCCTAAGGCAGCTCCGTCATGTCTCTGCAGCTCTCCACATTTTTTGCCCAGGTGGTGAAGATGAGGGGGGTGGTACAGAGGGATGGGCTCTGCTCCCACCATCCCCTCCTCACCCGCAGGAATGTCTGCTGCAGCTTGCAGCCTGGGGCATGGGGACAGCCTGATGGGACTGGGGCAGCCTGATGGCATAGGGATAGACTGATGGCATAGGGACAGCCCAATGGCACAGGGACAGCCTGAGGCATGGGGACATCCCAGCACCTGCAGCCACCCAGACTGTAGAGTGGGAGGAAAGACACAGAAAGACTTAAAGCAAGCCCCGAATTGCTGTGCAGAGCATCCTTGCACAGCAGGCTCTGGTGGAGACCTGGATTGTTGGAGTTGCAGACCCATTTTTCAGCTGCTGTTGGAGTGCCTTGAGAGAAGGGATGTGTATGTTTTCAGTGAGAGATTCCCCTCGGTATTCCCACAAGAATTGCTAAGACTGTATTTGAATCTGGAAGAGCCACGGCTGCTCCTGGCTGTGGCAGCTGCAGGTCCTCTGTGCCTGGCAGTGCCCTGGGCCTGAACTATGGGCACAGGGGCTTTCAACCAGATCAGAGAAATGCACAGCTAAACAGTTCTCATGCTTTAAAATGTGTTTTGCTGCCTCATTGGAGCAGTAGGTTTAGAAGTCGTCGGCCTGAAGTTTTTAATCTGTGTGAATTTCGAGGGTAAGATCCTGTTTTCCCATGTGGGATGCTCTGGGATGCATGCAGTGCTGCCTGATGTGTCCAAGCATGGCTGAGCTGGGATGTTGACACTTACACCTGGAGGGCAGTGGAGGGCTCAGGACCCTGGGGATGGTTCTCCTTGGGCTTTGAAGGACATCTCATTCATCCCCTTTGGTTTGAAGGGCATTTCACACCATGCTGGGCACTGACTGAATGTACTCATGCCCATTCCAGGGCACATGTTGCTGTCCCCTTTCTTCTGGGCCCCCAAAATACTCTTATACTCAAGTCTATACTATAGTCTTATACTCAAGTCTAATCACAGCCAGACTCCAGCCATGCTCTCCACTGACTGCTCTGCCCCAGTGAGGTGATGCTGTCCCCCTGGCCAGCTGGGGATGGTGCCAGTCCCACAGCTCCTCCTGTGTGTGGGTTTGTCCCAGGGCTGCTCCCATCCAGCCCAGCTTTAGGAGAGAGAGCTGCCTCCGGCACAGGGAGCGGGAGGAGGCAGCTGCCTGCAGGCTTCAGCATATGCTCGCCAAGGCTTTTCCTCCAAATGCTGCTTGCTCGAGAAACAAAGGGAAGGAGAGAGCTGAGACGTGCAGCAAACGCCTGGACGCAGCCTTTGGCTGTTGGGGCTGTGCTTGTCTCTGTCTCTGGTGTTAATTCGAGGCTGCATCCTCACCCATGCCCCTCCATCGTGGCTGTGCTGGGGCAGAATGTGGCACTGACTCAGCTCCTGTCTCCCTGCTGGAGATGCTGTGGGATTTTCCCAAGCCTTTTGGGACAAAAGATAAAAACAAGGTGAAAAACATGTTCACTACAGAAAATAGGATTCAGAGATGGGGGAGATTCTGCCAGGTTGCACTTCTCTCCCCCACTGTGCTTAGCCTCCCCAGCTTGCTATGGAAATGCTGGGGCTTTGGCTGGGAGGGTGTCTGTTCCTGGAAATGCCCAGGAGAACTTTCTCATTGCAGTTCTCCAGGTAAAACCCTGTAACTTTATCATCCTCAAATAATTTGAAAGCAGCCCCCTGTCCTCCAGGCACACAAAGAATGGCTTGATCCATTGCTAACAAAGCCTCTTAAAAGATAAAGAGCAAAATACAAGGCAAGGAGAGCATGCCTGGCAGGCAGACAGGAGCTGGCCAGTATAGGCCAAATTCTTTAGGAGTTGAGTTTCCGTTTGGGCTCAGCTTTCCCGCGGATTCTATACACCTAAAGAAAACAAACCGTAATCCTATCTGGGGCCCAGCACTCTATTTATTTCACCTGGTGAAAAGATCTTGCCAATTCCCCCACGCTGAAACCCAGCAGCTGCCCAGCAAGGGAGCTGCGCCTGAGTGTGTTCTGCATTATGGAAAACTCGATATTAAACTCGAAACGTGGTCTTGTGAGGACGTACTCGCACTCGTACTGCGCGAGACATTCTGCCAGGTTTCTCTGCTGTTTCGCTGTGTTACTTGGATCCCACTCAACACTGTTCCTCAGCCTTCAGTAATCCCGTTACACAGCTGTAATCCAGAGATTACAAGGGGGGAGCTCCCAGCCTCCACTCCCCCCACAGCCACACCTCTCACCTGTCTTAGGTGAGAAGCTGGGCAGAGGAAAGCATTGGCCACATGGAAATGTTGGTTGTGCCTATAAATTGCTCAGAATTTGGGTCCCCTCCCTTTGTCTCCCCTTTGACTTCATCGCTTCCTTCCTCCCTGATTGCAGTGACTCTGGAGCAGGCAGGGACGGGCAGAGCTCAGGGCAGGCAGCAACGCTGTCCTGTGCTGGGGCACAGGGCAGAGGTGAAGGGTGGCACCCATGGGTGCAGGCTTGGTGTGGTCACAGCCTCTGTGCAGGGTCCTGTGGGGACAGGAGCCTCCCAGCCCCGACCCACCCTGTGCTGGGCAGGGTGAGCTGCCCCAGGGCATCGGCAGCGCCCGCAGAAACGCTCCCACCGCAACACAGGCGCAGTTGTGTTTCTAGCGAGGAAGGAGACAAAAAGCCAAACATTTTCCACTCTCATTTCTCTTTCCTGCGTTTTGTTACTGATACCTCCCCGTGGGCTTTGGGGCTCTGACAGACGAGCTCTGCAACGGATTAAAGGGTTACTGTGCTCAGCTGTCAGAGGTTGCCGTCCCGAGCGGGATGGTGCAACCAGATCCTGCCTGCACCCCGTGCGCTCCCCTGGCCTGTGCACCAGCCCCTGTGGCGCTGCCACGAGCTCGACCTTCCCAAGCCTCCCCCTTCACAGCCAGGTTTGCCCTCAGCTCCACTTGCCCTTTCAGACATCCAGGGAGGTGACCCTAAAGCCAACCCCCTGAGCACACACAGCAGTGGGGCTGTGGAGGAACCTGGCACAGAATGACTGCTCAAACCCAAGGGTTTAGCCACTGCAAGGTCCCAGTGCAATGGCACTCCATGGGCCGTGGCAGCCTGTTCCTGCTCACCCAAACCCCATCCTGCTCTCCAGCTGGGGTTTCTAGCTGAGACACTTCTGTATCCCCTGTAATTGGCAAGGCTTGGAAAATAAAAGCCTGAAGTATTTGCAGTATTATCACAATCATTCCAGGCTTTCTGTGGAGATGGATGCCGCTGACAACATCTCCATAGCCACTTCCCAGGCTGATAAGTCACCAAGTATGAAGGAAGAATGATACGGAGATACCATCAGCATTTCCATGATGCGTTAATTCTTACATATTACCGAAAGGACCATTTTCCAGAACTCCCCCTTGCTGCAGCTTTGAGCAGAGTCTCGTGTGGAGGTGTTGGGACAGTTTGTGCTGGGATTCACTTTTGGGCTCACCAGTGACCACCTCGAGCTGAGCCTGCTCCCTGCCAGCCCCAGGGTGCAGCAGGACAGAGACTGCAGGGCTGTGGGATGCATTGGTATCAGTTCTGCACAGTGGCACTTCCTCCTTGAGGAGCCCCAAGTGCAGTGTGGGTCTGGGCAGATGTCACCTCTGTGCCACCCAGGGATAGCTGAGCTTAGCTGGTGTCATTCTAGGAACAGGACTCTCCAGTATGGAGAGAGGATAATCGATGGTTGGATGGGAACGCTGTATCTGCTCTTACATGGCCAAAAGGTGAGGTTTGACATTTGGGATGATCTGCCCAAGGCTTGATTGTGCACACAGAATCTTCTCACTTCTGAAGTCCCCTGGAAAAGTGTTCCCTTTGGGGATGGGATTTCCCAGGGAGAAGCAGCAGACAGTGGAAGGTCAGTCTGCTGTGGGACACTGACAGGGTGAACCTGGCACAATCAGCCTGGGAAGGTGTCGAGGACGGTGTGAGGCTGCACCCTCATAGGGTCAGGGAGCATTGCCACACACAGTTGTCAGATGAAGCAGTGCTGGGCCACGATGACTTTTTGAGGAGCAGGCAGAGCTCGCCAGCTGTTTGAATCATGATGGCTCTCAAATAACAAGATTAGGCAGTTGCAGGCTACAGGAAGGATACCAGCAATTACCTCCTGATTGGTAAGAGCTGTAATTAAAGTGCAGCGTCTTTCAGGCTCTTGGAGCAGTAGTCCAGTCCATGCCGTGTAGCCATCCCTACATTTGGTTCTCATTTATTTGCCTCTCCAAATGCAATCTCTTCTGGACCTTGTCAGGCACCATCAGCAGCTGGTGCTGGATGCCAGTGCAGAGGATCTGAGCGTGGGGGCCGTTGTCTCCCAGTGTCCTCAGGGTCTGCCACAAACACTGCCCAAATTTGGGTGCCAGCACATGCCACCTACCACCCCCGTGTCTGCCCTCACCTGGGAGCTCCTGGCTTGACTTGCTGGCTTGGAGAGCACAATGTGTCTGTCTATCTTTGGACAGTCCTTTCCTCATGGAGGGTGGGGGCAAGCTCAAGGAAAAGAGGAAGATTGGAAACCAATGGCTTCTCCCTCCATAACCCCCTTCCCTGCCAGGATGAGGCAATGCCGTGCCCACGAGCTGCCTGTACTTGCTGCCTGCTGGCCCTGGAGTGCTGAGGAGGAAATCTGTGAGATGGTAAACGCTCATATGCTTGTAGGTTTGCTCATCTTCTATCTTTGGTGATTCAGTTTATGTTTTAAAATGTAAAAAGGCCTCCTACGTACATGATGTCTCTATTGTATAAAAATATCAGCCATGGTATTTCAAAATATCTCCCCTTCCAACAACGACTCCCCCCACCAGGCTCAGCCCCATCCCCACTGCTCATCCCAGCACCCTGGACCAGCCGGAGCACCACGAGTGTGTGGGGACACTGAGAAGTGCTGCTGTCCCTCAGCTGTAAATGGATGTTTACTGCATCGAGGGTGTGTTGTCTACCAGAGGGTGGTTAACAGCAGTCCCCAAACTGGGTGAGCTAAACCCAGCTGTGATGGAAGGCAGCTGCTGGCACTGATGCTGCTCTGCCTCACTAAACGCGCTGCAGCAGTGATCAGTGTTTTCCAAAGGGAACCATCGATCACCTCTTGTATTTGTTTATCCTCAGCAGATGAGCCTGCCTGCTCGTGGGCAGTGGGAGGTGTGGGCTGAGGGCTGTCTGCACCAGGCAGCACCCTGATGTGCATCTGACTTCCAAAGGTTCTCTATGCCCAGGTCAGGGTCTAGCCAGCAGCTGATTGGCAGGGTCCACTCCCTAGGCAGCAATGCAGGGATGCTCCATGTCCATGAGTAGGGGAGAGATGGTTGTGAGAAGGACTCAGAGCCACACTATTTGGGAAATAGTTCTTTCTGCCTGGGAGTGTCAGGTGAGGTTTGGGAGCCCAGGTCTGTGCTCTTTCCTCTTGGTCAGTGCCCCAGAACATCTCCAGATGAAGCTGCCCTTGCCATCCTGGCACATCCTGTCAATTCAGCACAGCATGGATGCTCTCTGCTAAAAATGATGAGTATTTCTATCAGAATGTCTTGAGGAAGGAATGGGGGAAGACAAAACCTTTATCCTAACTCAAATGTTCGTGATCAGCTGTGGTGTGTGGCTGGAAGGGCCATGGTGGATCTGCCTCGTGGGCACAGAGTCACTGCTCTGCCAAGGGAATATCCAGCTTGTTTGCTTTTTCTGGAGAAAAAAGTGGCTCACATCACTGGGCTGGGAGGACGCTGCAGCCTTCACAGCAGTGATCCCACCATGGCCAGTTAACTATGGAGAAATTAGTCTCTTGGTGGTTGTTTCTGATTAACTTAAATACATGCACAGAGTCCAGGCTGCAGAGCAAAGCTGAATCTGTGGCTTGTGCACATTCCTGTGTGGTCCCAGGGTGGTGGTTGCCAAGCCCCAGAGCTGCCTGCCCAGGATCCCAGTCTGCCCAGCATCTCTGCCTTCCTGGGATCCCTCCCAGCATCCCTGCCTGGTGTCCCAACCTGCCCAGCCAGTGTGAGCAACGTCAGTCTGCGGTGACTCTTGGCTGGGGACCCTCAGCTGGGGACCAGGTTTGCAGCACAGCCTCAGTGCTTTCAAGGGGCTGGGTACATAGTTTTCCAAGATCCTATTTTCTCATGCCAATCCTTGCAGCTGTCCTTGGGAACGCGGCTGCCAGCGCGTGTGGAGGAGGGAGCCCACGATGAGCGATGCCACAGAGCGACCTCTATAGTTAAGGTTACATGAGAATTTCTATAGGCTAAAAATTTTCCCAAACATTCACCTGCTGGGCTTAAATTTTCCATGCTTGTTGTTTGCCTGAAGGTGAATTGTTGTCAAGCTTGAGAAAAATTCCTTTGGCTGTGTCTGTGTTATGGGAGAAGAGAAAATACTCGCTTCCCACTGGAAAATCTTTAGCTACTTTTTTCCCCCCTTCTCCTTCAGACAGGGCTACAGAAAATAGTCTGGAGTCTGAAAAGCCTCAGAATGTGGCCTGGTCCAAGTACCTCAGTGGGAAGATTAAAGTGAAGGGAAAAAAGGGATAAGAAAGTGGGAGACTGGGCAAAGGGGCTGGGGGAGGGTGTAGCTGTCAGAGCATGCTCTGTCTTGCCATGATTCCTCTCTTTTCTCTTTTTTTGGTGTTGCCTCAAGCAGCATCATGAGCTCTGTGGTCGTGGCACCAGTGCAGATGGAGATGTGGGTTTGGCATCACGGGGCCTTGGGCAAGGAGGGCAGATGGGGCTGGTGCTGGTGTCACCTCCTCACACCCTGCACACACCAAGGGTCTGTGTCTCTGACCATCCTGCCAGGCTCTGCAGCTTTGAATGATAAAAACAAAACCTGTAGTTAATTGGGGGCAGAACTCCAGTCTGATGAGCACTCTGGTAGTTTTCACGCTAGGAAACTCATATGCCTTCTTGTGAAGTTGGTTGGTTTGTATCTTTTTTTTAAGTAATCAAATTCCAAGCAGGATCTTAGTTGATGAGGAATTGAAGTTGCACCCTTAAAGGAAGGAAATACAAAAAAGTGGATTCTTACACAGATTTCTCCTCTGTGGTGCTCATAAAATTTTTGAAAAGGATACATTTTTTCCTGGATAAAAGTGCAGTTCCTTAAACTGGGCCAGACAGCAAATCATGTAGTTTTTTCCTGGATAAAAGTGCAGTTCCTCAAACTGGGCCAGATAGCAAATCGTGTATGAACATGCACATCCCTGCATGTGTTCCCTGGACTTTAGAAATGTGACATGCACATCCCTGCATGTGTTCCCTGGGCTTTGGAAATCTGGGGGATGTGTTTGAGAACGAGGAACTCCCTGGATGTGTGGCCAGCACAGCCATGGGTCAGGCAGAGTGAGTGAAGGTGTTATTCAGAGGGTGTGAATGGCTGTGTCCAAAGGTGGGATTCACCCTTGACTCCCCAGCCCCAGCAGGGAAAACCCTCATGGCACAAAGTGCACAAACTGTTTAGTCCAGGGTGAGGATTGACTGCTGTGTTCTTGACTTTTTTTGGAGTTACACAACCAGAGCATCACATTCCTCTCATTTTTGCATCTCATGCTGGCTCCTGCCTTTGGCTAGCAGGTATTTTCTGGAAGGAGAGGTGATTCCTGCCTTCCCCCAGCCCTCCCTGCTGCAGCAGCCACAGGTGCTGCTCTGCCTCTCACTGCAGGTGTGGTGGCCACGAGCACTTCTGCTGCTGTGTCCCATCCTGCCACCCTCTAATCTGAGCTCCTGGGCAGAACCTGTGGTGATGGGGCTGCAGGAGCACGAGGCTGCTGGGATCCTGCTGATGCCAAGCTGGGCTGTGTCCTCTATGGGCATCCCTGGCAAGTCCCCCTCTCCCAGAGCTGGGTGTGCTCTTTCCTACCCCCAGTCCTCCAGATGCTTCTGTGCTGCACTGATCCCACTTCCAGGGATGAGTTTATCAGCCTCCAGAAGATCTCACTCTGGTATTTCATGGTTTTTAATGTATTTAATGCCACTCTTCTAGCTACTCCAAGCATGACAGAGAAAGTGAGACAATATCTGGGCAGTGCCCCTTCTCCATGCAGGGACTGCTGGGAGAGGGACAATGTTTGCATTGAGCAGCAGTTCCTTGCTGCTGTCTGCTCTTGGAGAGAGGATCTGATCCAGCTCTTGAAGTGGTTTGGGCTGGAACAGGACGCGCCTGTGCGGAGAACAGCACAGGGATTTTAGTCACTTCTTGAAATGGGGAAAATTGCCTCATTTTTCAGCATTTGGCCTGTGATCCCACACTTCCCTAGCGCTATGTAGGGATTAGTTCATACTTTTTTGGTGTTTTTGGCCCGAAATGAACACTCCCAGCCAGAGGAGAGATAATTCCACTTGTGCTGATCCCCCGGGGCACATGCAGGGCTGCAGAAACAGGAAATAGGAAACGTATTACATACCTTTTCCCCTCAATTTTGTTTTCATAATGCATGGAAAATAGCAGAGCTCTGAATTATTTGAAATTTTAGAGTTATTTAATATTTATTTTTGAGAAACAATCTCCCTTTTCAGGGAGGCCTCGTGGTGTCAGAGCAGCTGTCTGGGCAGCTCCAGCTCCAGATGGGGTACAAGGGGACTAGGGGCTGCATGGCCTCACATGGGGGTCCCCAATCTCCAAGCAGCAACCACTGTGGGTGTCACACACCAGTGGCATGTGGGGGTCCCTGCTCCCTCATCAGCAGCCACTGTGGATATCACAAGCCATCCCTGTGCCACAGGACTCCCACACCAGCCAGGATGGGAGTGAAGGGCATTTCCCTCAGCACCACTGCATGTTCATGCTCTTGGGTTCCTCCTTGGAGTGATCCATCAGTGCAGAGCAGATCCCTGGGCCCTGTGTCCTGGCTCCCTACGTGTCTCCCCATGATTGTGTTTACAACCCCAGTACAGAGCAGCCTGTGAATCACGATCAGCTCTGCTCCCAGTGGGCACTGGGCTGAGTGGTCATGGCATGACCCAGTTGTTTCCCCAGTGTGCAGTGGTGGACCCAATGAGGCCACACTCCTGTCCCTGGGCATGCTCAGCACCCACCAGCATGAGGGTTCCTGGGAAGGTCAGCCCAAGGATGCTGCCAGAGGGGACAAGGGGAGCCCGAGGTGGCCACGGGACTGGCAGGGTACCCTGAGCACTGCTGGGGGTGTCTGTCTGCACAGCGTCTGGGGATGGAGTTTGCTTTTGGGGGAGAGGGAAGGGAGGAGATTTCATTTCAGGGTTTTATTTTCAGTGCTGGTTTAAAGCCCCACCTGCCTGTCCAAGGCATTCTGCATGGCATGGCACATCTTCAGATCTCTCCCATCACTGCTCCAAGGAAATGCCATGTCCTGGGGCTGGGAGTGAGGGCTACTCCCTCCTGCTTGTCTCATCCTTCTTTTCCCTGTCTGTAGTTATTGCACGAGCCCAGTGGATTCCTGGTTCATATTTGCTACAACAGAAATAAAATCAAATGGCATTTGGAGACCATATAAAAAGCAAAAGGCTAAAGAAAAGAATTAATGAAGAACTCATTATCTCAATCTGATGTTTTGGTTTCTAATTTTCGTCTCAAAAACCAACCTCCCAGATGTGACAATCCATCTAATTATTGCTTGGCCTATGGAGGGGTTTAACTGGCGCGTGCTGGGACTTGGACAGTGTCTTATTAGCAGTGGGGAAAGTTGGGATTGAAAAAGCCTTGTGCTGGGCTGGTGTATTTCTGAGTGTCAGAGGCTTCTAAGTGCCTTCCATTTTGCCAATCCATTCTGCATCTCTCTAATTTTCAGGGCTTTCAACACTTTCTGGCGAGCAAAGCCTGTGGATAACCCGTGTAAATGACTTTTTCCATGAATAGAGATTGGCCAGGGAAAGCTGAGTGATAAACAGAATAATCCTTTTTGTGCTTTTCCCAGCTCCAATCTTCTTTGCACACCAAATAAACACTCTCAAGCTGCTTAGAGCAAAATCTCTAATAGGCTGTGGTGGTGCTTGGGCTGAGCAGGGCTTGGCTCTGTGTCAGACCGAGGGACAGGACAGTGGAATAAAGTCCTAAGATTTTTTTGGGGAATTAGTTTACATACCCCCAAGCATAGTGTATTTTGGCACTTGGGCTGCATTACAATATAATCCACTAGCACTCAAAATAGCCTCAAAAATGGCTTTTTTGCTCACTTCTTTGGCTTTTCCCAGAGCCCTGTGTGAGGACAGAGAGCACTGTGTAGGGGACCCTGGACTCGCTGGGGTTGGGTGGCAGTGAGTGCCTGGTCCCTGCCTGGGTCTGACTCTTGGGTGCTGCTGTCACCTGCCAGCCCAAGGGCACCTGCTCTGCTCTGGTGCTGGGGCCACTGAGGTGGTGCTGCAGCCCAGGGTGCAGGCTGGGCATCACACCCTGGGCTGTGCCCTCTGTCCCTTCTTTGCCAGTTTTGGGAAGGCACATTATTTGGCATGTGAGGGTCAGGGTTTTTTCCTTAGGGGATGAGTGCAAACCCATTGGGTCAGCATGGGGGATGTCCATGGGGTATGAAGCTGGGGTGAGCTGCTTATGTCTCTTTGGGATGTTTTAGGTAACAGTTTGACACCCTTGTTGAAGAAACTGAACCACTTTGAGGTTGGGGTCACCAGGCATTTCTACAGAGAGCAGAGGGGTGAGGCTGCTACCCTGGAGCAGCAAGGGCTCCTCAAGTCCAGGGTTTGCATCCTGCAACTTCTGCCTCTGCAAATCCAGTAGGACTCTGCATTTCAAATGGGCCAGGTCTTTGGCCTGCAGGAGTCCCCTCCTCATTGGTATATTGAGAGCAGCTGTGTAGAAACAACCTGTATAAAACCAGAGCATGTCTCACTTTCCCAGGTGGGAAATGAATAAACAAGGAAATGTTTGCCTGGAGCCCAGGCCAGCTCCAGAACAGGTGATGGCTGTTATTGTCAAGTAAGAGAATGGTTTTGCAAGTAATTAGTTAAACTGCTCAGCCTGCACCTCTCCAAATAAATACCCTTAAATGCATGGGTCACATGAGATGCACCTGCTCATCGTGTGCTGACATGGGGTACAGAAAGGTAAGTCTCCTCCAAAATTCCCTCTGTGAAGTGTGGCTGGAACTGAACTGTCCACACAACTGCTACATGTGGCTAAAAAGAAATAATTCCTTTGTTTCTAGCAAATAATTCAGAAAAAGGGGTAATTTTTGTGAATATTCCTTTGCAAAGAATCCAGACTGACATAAATATTAACAACACAGAAAATGAAAAAAGCCCACCTTGATCAATGCTGCCTGAATGAAGTAAAGCCTGACAGAGTGTGTTTGTTCCCCAGCTCCTCAGCAGGGAAGTGCAGGCAGAAAACCTGTGGAAATGTTTTTAAAGTGTTTACAGTGGCAGCAGAAGGACTTTTCATCTGCTCTCTGTGCCCAGCCTGCCCATGCTGCGGCTGCCGAGCTGGGGGGTCCTGGGCAGAGGGGGCTCTGGTCAGAGGGGGCTCCTCTGCAGGTGGCTGAGCAGCCTGGGGGTGAGAGAAGTGTGTGGGGGTCTCTGCTGCTGCCAGGGGGCTGACCTGGAGTGTGGTGGGAGAGCACAGCAGCTGTGCAGGGTGACCCTGTGTGAGTGCTCCTCTTTGGGGGCTCTGTGTCCTTTGGTTAGATTAATCAGCTTTCCAAGAGACTGGGTACTGATGCTTGAAGTCCAGAATAGGAACAGTGTATCCAGAGTAGTAGAGACAGTAGTAAAGACAAGAGCTTCTGCTGCAGCTCCTCTGAACAGGTTGTTCACAGTCCCTCACTGGGCGTTGGGGCCTGGGCTCCATGGCTGAGGTGGGAGCTCATGGCTCAGCTGGGCAAGGTGGTGGAAAACCAGCAGATATTCATGAGCTTGAGGTCCTTCAGGGATTAGATGGAATCAGTCTTTGGCCCTAATTAGGCTGGAGTTTGCCATCCTTCGCTGGAGGAATCCTGCCCCATTCCTGGCTTGCTCCCGCAGGATGCAGCCCTGCCCTGTCTGCATCAGTTCCTCCGTTAATGGGAAGATCCTTTCTCTGGGCCTGAGCCAGGGATGGCCCCACGATGGGCACAGAACAGTGCCAAGCCAGGCAGTGGGAGATGCTGAGGGGGAGCAGGGGAATCCGTGGCTCTTTCCATGGTTTCCATGGCTCCCTGTGCGTCCAGGCTCTGTTTCAGCAGCTGCAGTCCTGCTTTCCTGGGGTCAGCAGGTGGGTGACCAGCAGGCTCCTGCTCTGTGTCCACTTGCCCCCTGCATTTCAGACCCTCCTGGTGCACTCTGACAGTCTGGAGAGGCTCTCCCAGCCCCTGTGTGCTGGCAGGGGAGTCAGTGCGCTGGCAAGGAGCACAGGTCTGCGTTTCCATATGGCCCCAGCAGTACAGCACAGCCACGGAGGCTGCTCTGCGTCACCAAGCCTGGCTGCTGTCCCCAGAGCAGTGTGGCTTTGCCCTGCAGCCCCTCGGTGGCATTTGGAGACTGTGATGCTATAGCCTCGAGGTGAGTGATGGAGAGCACAGAGGCTGACTCAGCTCCTGCTGCTGCCTGGATATCCAGGAGTCCCGAGGAACCCAACTTTGGAGTGTGTGGGAGAGCAGGGACCCAGACCCTGCAGATCAATGCAGCCTTTCTTCTGGGAATGGTTTCCTGCTGCCTTCCAGCATAACCTGTCACTTGTTGGGTTCAGCCCTCGGTGGGAGGTTCATGCCCAGACGCTGCTGCTCTTATGTGCCAAGCAGGGAGGGAGGGAGGGAGGTGAATGTGGTCTCTGCTGCCACAGAACCCAGCGAAAGCTGTGCTGAGGGCTGTCCCGAGTTATCCATTTCTGCAAGAAACAGTGTCTCGCTGCATTGTGCCTGGAGCCTGCTAATTAGCTGTAAGTGATATAATGCGACTGGGATTTCAGCTCAAGCGTGAATGACCTATTCCCGGCTCGCCGTGGCGCTTGGCATGAGTGCTGCTCATGGACAAAGCGTGCTGGGAGGCATCCCCTGCCCTGAGCCCCACGGCCCGGCCCGCTGGCACCGAGCCTGACCTCACAAGCTCTTTGTTGCAGTGTCCCTTGTTCCTGTGCCCCTGATGCTGTGAGCACGGAGCACGAGATCCCTCTTGCCTCCCCCCAGCCCCAGGCTGGCACTGCTCCTGGACTGATGGGCCAGGATGAGGCACTTGGATTATACCAAATTTCTTTGCAGCTTCAAAGAGAAAATTGATTCCAGTGGGGGAAAAAAATATTTACTGAAGGGACAGGGGCAAATTGTGTCTTGGGAAGGTTGTGGCAAGGACACAACTGGTGGTCTGGGGTTGGTGGAGGGGCTGCTGGTGGCACTGCTCTGTCCCACCCAGCTAGGTATCTCACCTGAGACACCTGTGCAGAAAGAGGGGAGTCTTTGAGAAGGTCATTGCAGATAAGCCTCCCAGGGAGCTGTGGTGCCTTGGTCTCTCTGTTTTCTCCAGATCTCCATGAATCTACCCCAGATTCAACTCAAACCCAGGCTGGGTTTGCCAGAGATACCCAAGGTATGTCCCTGAGGCTGGCTGAGCACTGTGCTGTGAGGGGGTGTATGTGTGATCCTCCCACCCTCTGAAAAACAGGACAAAAATTCATTTGCAAAAATACACCTGGCAAACTCCACTGCCTAAAATTAGAAGTGCAATTTTATATCTGAGTGCCAACAGCAGATGAACAACAGGTCATGCACAAATATAAATGGCCACATGATTAACATTGGATGAACTTTTAAAGTCTGGATGCCAACAGATGCATGATAAAATTTTCCCACAAAGTAAACATACAGGGGCAGTTCTTGTGCCAATCCTCAGTTTCTGCTGCTGTTACAAAGGCAAGCTAATTGTGGGTAAAAACATCGAGCAGCAAATCCTCTCACCAGTGAAGCTGCAGTCTCCAAACACGCCACTGCTCATGGGGATCCTTCCCAAAGCCAGATATTCACAGCAGGATAATCTGCTTGGCCAAAATTTCTCACTGCAGGAATGATATTGAGTAGGTAAAGGATAAACACAAAGGCATGTGGAGATGGAACAGAAGGGTATGGGTGGGTTTGGTGCTGCTGCAGGGTGTTTCAGGAGGGTATTTGCTCTGGCACGTGCTGGAGTGCCAGTGCCTGGAACATGCTGCCTGGCTTGCAAGAGGAGCCAGCCCTCTTTGATGATGCAGAAATCATTTTACTTATTGAAGCAGTGAATGTTAATGATTATTAATTGGAAAAGGCTCTCCAGGGGCCACGTGTGTGTGGGACTAGTGAGTGCTTTGCAATTCCAGCATGAAATGAGTTACTCCACAGCATTAAAATGAGCAGAGCTCTCCCCAGAATCCCCAGCAAGTAATTGAATTGTTACTGCGTGGCACCAGCCCTTCCTATTTGCTTTGCACTGACACCAGGAGCCAGGGACCCTCCACAGCGAGCTGTTCAACCTGAATTTGACCTGAAATCCAGGTGGAGAGATATATTTTCGGCTCTTCTCCAAAGCAGTCAGAGATTCACCCTGAGTGCCCTGGAGCTGCAGTGTCGTTTTCACTTGGAGGGGTTTGTGCTGTGGTCATGTTCACAGTGGGGCTGGCAGGAGCAGTGACCCCGAGGGGAGCTGCAGGGAAGGCTCCTGGGGAGCCAAAGTGGTCCTGGGGATGAGGACAGAAGCAGCTGCAGCAGCTGATGATGAGAATAACTCAGTTTGTACAGATGAACAAAGTTTTTGATTGCCTTTGCTTTGCAGGGTATGCAGAACCACCTGCCCAGTGGCAAGTTGAGCTGTCAGGTACACATTGCATGTGGGAGCAGCCCAGGATGATGCAGGATGGGATTGGCTGTAGGTGTGGGACTTGGGGAAAACTTGTCTTACAACAGAAACAACCTCTTTAATGCATACCTTCTTCCTCTGTGGAAGGGAAGGGAAAGCAAGATCGATAAACCAGTGGTGACTTTCAAATTATGGGGAGAGGTCACAGCCAGAGGGACGATCCGACCTGCTCGTCATGCAGAGGGGCCTGTGCTCCTGCTGGGAAACTTGCTGCTGCCACTTCCCTGCCTGGTGGTGGGGTGACCTGGGCACCTCCCAGCCCATGTGCTGTAAACATGGCCTTTATTTTCTGGGGAAAGGAGAGAAGTTGAGAGCTGGAGGATTAAATGCCTGATGGAGGGCACCTGCCGGGTCCATGGTCCTGCTGCCCGTCGTGCCGGTGATGTATTGCAATAACACGTCACGGAGCGGTGGCGTTTGGTGACGTATGACTGCAATCCATCACCAGACCAGTGCTGCTCACACTGTACATCAGCAGAGCTCCAGCAAGTGCTGGCACAGCAGGACCAGCTGGGGCAGAGTGGGCAGAGACAGCTGCCCACCTCCTGGCTTGGTCAGGGACACTGGGGATGGGACATGGAGGGCACCATGGGACTGGGAGTGATTCACGGTGCTGTGGAGCATCCTGGATCCAGAGCAGCAATGCTGGACCCGATGCAGTGCCTGTGCCTGGTGTGTCCCCACCCCTGTGAGCCAGGGCCCCTGGTCCTGGCAGAAGTGAGGAGCACATCTCTGCATGTGCCTCTGTCCCTGCTCCTGTTGACCTTCCCAAGGCCGTAGGGGGCATGGCACGGGTGGAGGGGACAAGTCATTCTGGGGTGGCTGATTTGGGCACAGCACTGAGCTGTGAGAATGGTTCCTGGGAGTGATCTGCTGTCAGCTGTGTGGGTTGGGTGCCTGCAGGGCTGTGAGGCTGGCATGGAGTGGGGACACAGAGCAGCACACAGCCCCGATATCACTCTTGGTGGAGGGGCTGGCTGCTCCTGGGGCTCGTGCCAGGCTGTGTAGCCCTGAGCAGAACATCTGCAGGCAGGGGCTGTGCAGTCAGGCAGGACTCAGGTCTGCACCCAGCAGCTCCACTCCTGCATGAAGCTTCCAGTGAGGAGCAAGAAGTGCAGGGCCATGAGCCCTGCCCATGCCAATGGCAGCTCCCTTGGCTCTTGAGGCCGAAGGGCTGCGAGAAAAGAGGCCTTTTGAGAGCCACAGCAATTTTCCCGGTGAATAGGAGTTGCTGTTCCTGTAACACGAGTTGTTCACACACATGCAGTAATGTCCTGTTTGGGGCTTATGTAATGGGATGGAGGGGCTCCAGTGAGGGACCGACCCCGCGGAGAGGCACTCGCGCCGTCTCGGGCTGGTAGAATGAGCTGGACTTTTCCAGGCCCTGCTGAGATGTTCATTTATAACTCCCACCGTCTGGCAGAAACCTTGCCAATCAAAACACGCCACGGGTTTTCCAGAGGGTTAGGAGCACTCCTCTCAAAGAGGGTTTTTGAGGGGGGCCCAGGATATTTGATAGGAGTTAAGCTGTAAAATTAGTTTCAGAGCAGCGGGTTGTCTCCTTCCCAGCACGCTTGGCTGGCGGCTGCGGGAGCATTAACCCCTCACGCCCCCTCTCACACCCTGGGCTAAAAGGATGTGTCCACCCTGCTCCTGTGGCCAAGAGAAGCTGTGCCCATGCTGGCTGATGGTGCCATGGGAATGGCTGTGGTGGTGATGTCCTGTGGATCCCAGAGCAATCCCCAGGGTCCCCAGTGGGATGTCCTGCTCTGTGCCCCAAGGCACTGCTCTGTAGCAGAGCACCACAGGAACACCTTTACCTGCAATACAGGTAGTTTCACAAGTGGCAAAGGTGCAAATTGCCATGGCCACAGTGAAACAGGTTGACTCAGCCTTCCCCATGTGCCTGCACTCAAAGCAAGAAGCTCACCAAGCCCTGAGGCTGCAAGGTCCCTGCCAGGAGGGCTGTGGAGCAGGGGGTGATGGAAGAGGCAGCACAGCAAATGCCATTTCCATCACTGGGAAGCATCAGGAACCCTCAGTCTTGCTCTTCATCTCTTCCCACACTCCTCCTTGAGT
The DNA here is from genome assembly GCF_000695815.1 of Acanthisitta chloris. NCBI lineage: Eukaryota > Metazoa > Chordata > Aves > Passeriformes > Acanthisittidae > Acanthisitta > Acanthisitta chloris. The sequence continues at coordinate 50,467 of NW_008691167.1, read as the reverse complement.
TCCTTCTGGGCTCGCTCAACCCTGAGGTTAATTTTCCCTTGTAGCTGGCAAAGGCAGGACCTGGTTTGGAAGAGTCTGAGCATCTGAAACACCTCAGCCTGGCATGGGTATTCACAGAGTCCCAGAGCCTGTCTCTGAGTTTACTTGTGAAACGAATGTTCTCTTTGTATTCTGCTGAATGCTAATGAATCACTAGAAACTTAGAACCATTTTAAGGATGAATAAGTGACACCTTCTAAGCTCCATGTTTATCTACTATTCTGCTACCAGAGCGATTTCATAGCAGAGCTATCAATGAATTTAATTTACATAATGGTTTATCATATACTTCAATATTTCAAACACACTTCATTAGGCAGCACCACCAGCAGTTCTGTGCTCCCTCATAGTTCCTGCAAACTTTGCTGTGAAATGCAGCCTCTCCACTACCAGTGATGCTTTAAAAAAGGAGGAAAACCCCCTCAAATTCCCCAAGTTTGAGCAACTTTTCCTGCTCTGCTTGCACAGAAGGAACTGCCCATGGGTCAGTGGTGGTGGACAGTGGTGGGGGGACAGCAGTGTGGGGTTCACGTGCCATAGCTTCCATCTGCATGTGAAACTCAAGTGACAGTGAGAGCAGGAAAAGCCTGGGATCAGGGATTGGCCACCTCCAGAGGGGAAGGGAGCGATGCACGTTCTCAAGGGGCACAGCCAGTGTTCAGTATGAACAGCAGCCCCAGGGACATTTCACTGAAGGAAAGCTATAAATAGGAATTGCTCCACCATCCAAGGGGCCTTAGAGAGCAGCTTGGCTGTCCTCCCCTGCCACAAACACCAGCCATGGAAGGGAACAGCATGTTTCATACCACAAAGTGTCTGCTTGCAGGCTGGTAGGGATGGACAGTGCATGTAGTGCCAGGTGCCCAGAGCATGTATCCTGCCTGTGCTGCACCCATCCAGCTCCTGCTGCCCCAATCCTGCTCCTGCTGCACCCATC
>NW_008691167.1:37964-49313 GCF_000695815.1 Acanthisitta chloris | reverse complement strand
CCTGCTGCCCCATCCCTCTCATGCTGCAGCCCAGGCTGAGATCTTGGCAGTGCCTGGCATGATGCTGCCAGGCTGAGCACTGCCTTTCCCCTGTGAGCGTGTGCAGCATGTGTGTCACATTTCCGATAGCATCCTCTTACATAATTTACAGCAAGGATAACATAAAGGTTATTTTAAAAAATAAAACAACCTCCTTTACATTTATTAAATTTGCTGGAGCATCCCATATGCACCTTTGCAAACTCCAGGATTACCCACAGGGGTCTGATCTGCATGTCACATTAGGCAGATGGAATATTTTATTTATTCCACCTAGGTTGTAATGGAGAATTTAAACTATTTGCAGCAACTTGTTTGTGTTCCAGAAAACGGCATCAGATACTGCTGAGTGCCCTGACACACTCGTGGGCCTTAAACACACGAGATCATTGGGAATGTGGAACTCAGAGCAGCTACTCCTTGGTAAACATTTTTGCAGCAACATAAAGCAATTCTAGTGCTGCCAAATATATTTATTTTTTTGCTCCATCTCCTATGCTTCTCTGTTAAAAATAGGATCTTACTTAGAAGAATCTTTGGGTTATGGGTTATTAATATTTGCATTAACCTGAATTTCACATTTTTTGACTGTTAAAACCCATTGCAGGGAATGGAAATGAGGAAACCTTCACCATTGAACAGGGTGTTCTTGCCTTTTAGTAGCCTGTCAGTGGAGTGTGTTAAAGATTCAGCTGTGCTCTGATAAGAATCATGGAGGATGTATATGTTTGCATTGTTTTTGGCAAGAAACATCCAGATGATCTGTATTTATTATATAAAATTGATTTTTTTGGCATGCATGCTATTTTTCATGGATTTTGGCCTCATACCAACACAAACAGGGTGATCTTGAGCAAAGCCATGCATTTCTAAGGCTCTGTTTGGAGAATTTTCAGCAGAATCCAGGGTCATGGATTTGTCTGTGAGTTTACTCTCACTGCAGATAGTGGTGGAAAATGGTGGAAAAACCACATTTCCAGCATGGTTGCAAGGTGTCAGTTGCTACCCAGATTTCAGCAAGGTTTGCAGCTGATCTTTGCATGGGGAGCTCTGGGAGCTCAGGCTGGGGAGAGCTAGGAGGGGTGGGCACTGTGGAAGGACAGGAGCCACTCACCAGTGTGAGTGGTATAGAATCACAGACAAGTTTGGGATGGAAGTGACCTTAAAGCTCATTTCATTCCACCCCCTGCGATGGACAGGGACACCTTCCACTAGACCAGGTTGCTCCAAGCCATGCCCAATCTGGCATGGGACACTTCCAGGTATGGAGCAGCCATCACCTCATGTCTCAGCTTGCTGCTGCCAAGAGGTTCCTGTTCTCCAGAGAGGGATGAATTGCTCTACCTGAGCTGGGATCTGCCCAAGCCAGGGGGTTTCTGCCACTAAGACCATTGTGGTGGCTCAAGGGGGTATCAGAGGATGCTTTGAGAAGGACTCTGGCTGGTAAGTCCTTTTTTTTCCTTTCTGAATTGCAGAGACACTGTCACCACTGCCTGCAGTCTGAGACCTGAGGAGGACAGAGCAGTGTCCCCTGTGCCCCAATGCTGCCAAGTTCTGTGCCAGTCCTTGGTGCAGAGGTTGGGAAGCAGCTGCCACCAGGAGGCTTCACAGAACTAGAGGTCAGACCTGGCTGGACCTACCAGAGCTGCCCTGATCTGGGGTGTCACCTGGTGAGGGCTTGTGGTCTGAGTTGGAGCACTGCAGGTTAAAGCTCTGGTTCAGAGCAGGGAAAATATCTCCCCACAGCAGGGTTTGGTTTGAGTGTGGTACAGAGCATGTCACCCACAGTGCCCAGCCCAGGGGACCCTGGCCCTGAGGTTTGCCCCTGGAGAGCTGCCCCAGCTGCTCCTCCCTGGGAGTCTCAGCGGTTCACCCCGGCGTGGGACAGGGCTCCGAGCCCACGGCAGCTTCCGCTTGCCTTTCCCAAACAGAGACATCAGGCTGAGCCCACAGCCTGCTTCCCCTGCAGATGATGGCTATTTCGGTTCCACAGGTGGTGTTAATATATTCCTCTTCAGACTCCACTTCCTCGTGCAGCCGAGTACAATGTAAATAACGGCTCAGCTGTCGTTGGAAAGGGAAGGAGGGAGAGGACTCGAATTGGCAGACAAACCCCAGGCTGAGATTTCACTCGCGGCATCGATCACAGGCATCTCATCCTCTGGTAATGTCACTTTATTCCTCCAGTTCCAGAAAGCTGCTGAGGACACTGGAAAGACACTGCAGATACATGAGGCTGCTGTCCCACCCAGGTCTGACATAGCTGTCCTGTCCCCAAAACCAATGTGCTTTGGCCCAGTGGGATGGAGGTGATAGGGCAGACAGGTGAGGTCCATCGGTAGCACCATCAGGGCTCTGCCCTGGGACTTTCTGGAGTTCAGAGGCTTATTCACAACTTCTCCACACTTCTGTGCTGGGTATTAAATAAGCAGCAGTTCTTCATGGTGCTCTGCCCCATCTCACCTGAACCCCAGGAGCAGGGTCTGACTAATTTTTACAGAAACCCATCAGGGGGAACCCCCAGCTGCACAAAGGAGTTTGGGTGGAGGGATCAGTTCATCCCTACTCCAGTGCTGGTGTCTAGCCCAGGGGCCATCATCCCCATCTCTGCTCCCTCCAACCTGAGCCCCTCAGCTCCAGACATGTCAACATTAATCTTTCTGAATTTACATCTCTCTGTGCTTTTGCTCATGTTTTTCAAGCAAAGCCAGAGTGAGTTCACAGATCACTCAGGCTCAAGGGATGTGCTGGTCCATGGGAGTGATCAGCAAAGGGAATGTGGAACTGTGGGAAGTTGACTCCTGCCACCCACACACCAGAATTGTGGTTAATATCCTGTGTCCCTTTGTGTGAAGGTGTTCAGCAAAGGAAATGCTTGGTTAAAAAACTAGCACACATACTGCCCCAAGCCTTGCTTTGAACCATTTCCACACTGGGGTTTTTCTGTTGCTGTAAGAGCATGGGACACACTTTGGATGGAGATGGTGACCTGACTGCAGGGAAAGTCTGGGAGCTCTTTGGAAAGGTGTCATACAGGAAGGTGCCAGCTGGGGTGGAGGCCTTGCAGTCTCAGCCTGTTTCTAAAACAAAGGTGTCATACAGGAAGGTGCCAGCTGAGGTGGAGGCCTCGCAGTCTCAGCCTGTTTCTAAAACGTCCCTTGCAGAAAACCCTTCTCTTGGAATTTGTGATGATAAAAAAACGTAACTTGTATGTCTTGAAAAACTCTGTTGAACCTGGAAAACAGCCCTCCCAGAGACTCTGAGCTCTTGCCGTTCAGAACATTGTTTGTGGAGATAAAAATATTTCTGCCACACTTGTCACATGTATTTGAAAAACATATTAATCATTTAAACAAATATTAGCTCCGAAAGCCTATAAATACATTCACTGGGAGGAATATACCCTTTGTTGTAATATTACAATGAAAAATATGCTAATATAGTTGCCTAATTGCTCGTGTTTGAATAACCTCTTTTGTGACAATAAATGTTTGTGGCAGCATCATTCAAACACGAAATGGAGAATCTGGTGCCAGCGCGGATTACGTGTGCCGCTGCCATCGCTCCTGATGTGAAAAGAAAAGTGTCTCTTCCCCCGTGTCTGGGAGCTGGTGTGGATGGAGAGCAGACGTCATGGCACATATCATCAGTCTGGCACTGTTCCCGGGCCCAGCAGCCAAGGGATGACCAGGGATACAGGACCAGCTGCTGCCTGGGTGAGGGATGCTCTCGGTTTCTCTGCGGGTGCTTGGCATGTGGATGAGGTGATCCATGCCCTGGACCAGTGCTGATAGCTGGGAAGATCCAAGATTTCATCGTATTTAGCTGGAAAATAGAATCAATGTGAGGCATTGAGCAGCAAAGGCTGGACCAGGGTCTGTGGCTGGCAGTGAGCAGCTGCAGTGTTGGAAATCCCCTGGGCTCTCTGGAGCACAGGCACCCACCAGGGCTGAACCACTCTGTGCCAGCCCTCACCTCGCTGTGTGCAAGGAGGAAATCCCAGTCAGGAAGACCTGGTGTTGTTTCTGAAGTTTCTGACTTCCCTTTTCTCTGTTGCTGCCTGCATTCACAGGAGGCTGTTGGATTTACAGAGGAGCCTCTGAAGGGTGAAGCACAGGGATAAAGCCTGAGATGACACCAGGCTTCTGGGGACCAGAGAGGGGACTTGCCCTGAAGCAAAGCACAGGCATCTCTGAGCAGGGCTTGCAGCTCAGTCGTTTCTCAGCTGTGGTTTTTGCTTGTGGGATTCTTAGTGACACCATTCCCCATTCTCCTTGATGGTCCTGCTGGCATCACTGGCACATCAGTGGCAGCTGAAACCCTCTGCAGCTGAGCCAAAGGGACTTCTGGGTGCTGGGCAGAAGCCTAAGAGGGGTTTGTGTACAAATTCAGGGATTCTGTTTATTGTTTGAGCCTGATTGCACCTTACAAGTTTAAGTAACAGCAACAGAATGGAGGATATTGCCAGACTGTGTCTGTCACAGACATACTTTCCAGAGCCCCTCTCCCATATTGCCAGACTGTGTCTGTCACAGACTTGCTTTCCAGAGCCCCTCTCGTCATTCCTGGGGGTGCCCTGCATGGAGAGCCATTCCCACAGGTGCTGCACAGCTCATCCTGGCTGTGCTGGTGCTGTGGGAACACTGCCACCCTCACAAAGCACCCTTTATGCTGCTGCTTCCCACGGCCCTTGGTGATGGAGATACAGATCTGGGCTCTCTGGTTACAGCTGGGGCTCTCAGCCTGGAGCTGAATGCCACGGCAGGATGGATTTTCCCTGGAGGTGAAGTGATTTGGGGTGGGGTAGGACATTGCTGTGAGCTGTTTGTCTCAACCTCTGGCTCCATGGCATGACTGAGGCTGGTCTTGGTGTCTGGCACTGGTGAGAATCCCCATGAACAATTGAGATGGTTGTTGTAGTCTGGCAGGAGTCAATGCCTACAGCAATGTTCCTCAAACAGGAGCTGGCTCTCAGGGAGAAAGACATGGCTCAGAAAAGACTAGATAATATCCACTAGTCTGAGGATGAAGGGAGGGCTCCCTCCCACCCCTCCTGTGCCATCAGCAACACAGAGAATGGGGAAGACTTAAACCTAACAGCACTTAAGGAAAATATTGTAAAGTCCTCTTGAAATTCCCATCAAACTCAATTAGCAGGGCAATGATATACCTAAACAACTGCAATGGGTCGACTTTTTATGCTTTGCTGGAGAGCTTCCAAGTTGATAATTAAATTGCACTGGGCTGCAAGATAAGTGGCTGTGAGTGTCTCTTGCACAGAGGCTCCAGAGGCAAACGGCCAACAGCTGGGACACTGGTCCCTGGCCAGGAGCCCCATGGGCTGCTTCTCTGCAGGACCAAACCCTCTCCCTGCACAGCCCAGGCCTGCTGGGATATTTACAGGTGGAAAGTGCTTTCTGAAGGGCTGGACATTGTGCTCCCCAAGAACAGCCTCAGGCTGGAGGTTGGGCAAGTGTGGGCTGCAGGAGCCCTCCAAGAGGTGACCACAGCTGGGAGCACGGCTGGAACAAATATACACACACCAGGAACAGTGGTGAGATAAATAGCAGTGGTGTGGGGCTGCTGAGAGGTGGGGAGGGCAGGGAGAGTTCACTGGGGCTGTCCCTGCCTGGGTGAACAGGCAGAGCTGTGCTGGGGGTGAGCCAAGGGCTGGGAAAGGGTCCTGCTCCCTCCCCACGTGCTCGTGGTGGACTGGGAGAGCAGGGTGATGTTTTTGTAACAAACACTTTGCTTTCCAAAAAATGTAGTTCTGGGATGAGTGACAATATTTGTTAATGTGGATTTAATCTGGTGACTAGTGGGACAAAATGAAAAGTGAAAGGGGTATTTTTGGCAAAACAAAGGCTTGGTTCCAGCTTTGTCAAGATGAAGCATTTGAGCCTTCTGTTCTGGAAAGATGCTCTGTTCTGAGATAAAACTCGGTTTGATCAACAAAAGAAAAGGAAAGGAGTGGGAAGAAAACGCAGTGTCCAGACTTAGGAGGCTGTGAGTGGGCAGTGACAGTACCTGCCTCAGTGCAGAGGCCCAGGCACTTAAAAATAAAGAACTTTAGATACAAAGAGGTGACTGCCAGGACACTGCAGCTTCACTGCCTCTGCCAGCCCCTGCCTGTGTGGAGGGTGATGCTCAGAGCCAGGAACCTCTGTCAGCAGTGGAGGGTGATGCTCAGAGCCAGGAACCCCTGTCTGAGGGTGAAGGGGAGAGGAGCTGGCATGGGTGGGGGGATGTGAGGGCACTCCATAGGTGTGAGCTCACCTTGCAGAAGAGAAGACCTGGCCAGGTTCCTCCTGTTCCTCTGAAGCATTTCTCTCTGCTGGTGTTGCAGCCAGATTTCTGCATCCAGCACCTTCCTACTGCTCTCCTTTGTGCCCCGATGCTCCAGGACCCCATCTGTTATTCTCCTGCTCATCCTGCTCCCGGCCCTTGCTCCCTTCTCCTTTGACTCTGAGACCCAGAGTTCAGCTTGGCATGGTGAACATTGTCTGAGTGTGGCGTCTCATCTTGCACATTTGGGTAAGTCAGCCGTGGAATTATCCTATAATGTGGAAATCATACAATTTCTCTCTGATCTTCCCTGAGCTGAGCATTTCATCTCGCTTCTACCAAATGCAGCATGACTAAATAGGCAAGAAAGGGATTTGAGCCCTTTTGTTACTTAAAATGTGAATTAGATGTTCCTGAGGGAAGTTTGTGTCGCATTTGCAAGTTAAAAATGCATCAATTATCTGTACATGGACTCCTTCCTGAGTGATGGTGATGGAGGAGCAGGGCTGGTGCCTTTGGAGGACCCACCGACCCTAGAGGCTGTGTGCTTGCAGGTGGCATCCTGTATCCCAGCTGAGACACATCCTCCTGCTCAAAGGGAGGTTGGCTTTGAAGCCAGATCTGACTTCACAGCTAGAGCAGGTTGTCCTGGGTCTTTTTCAGGTGAGATATGAGTATTTCCAGGGGTGGAGAGTCCAGGGCCCTTGCACCAGCACTGGACCACTCTCATGGTGAAGGTCTGTTTCCTATGCAGTCTGCACTCACAGGAAAGCAATTCATGTTTTGAGGAGCAGTGTTATCACATAGCAAAAATGATGAGCAGGAGCTTCCCCCACCTGTCCCTCACCAGCCAGGCCGAGCTGCCTGTGGGAGCTGTGAGCTGTGCTGTGTTTCCCTTGTGTCCTGCTCCCTGTGCCCATGGGAGCTCCCACAGGTGACCAGTGCTGCTGCTGCTGCACAGGCAGAATTATTTCCCATTTTTTGAGCTGACTCCAGGTGCTAAACATCCCTGGATTTGGTCTGGGGCAGGAGCCTTCACACCCAAGGTTTCCTCTCGCAGCGGTGTCTGTTGGCTGGATGAATGTGTGTGAATGTGCAGCTGTAGATTGTTTGTGTATGTGTTCCTGAATTGGATCTTCTTCTGGGATGTGGAGTTAATTAAGGAGTCAGAAGGAGCACTGGGTAATTTAGAAGATAGTCCACATGGTTTGAGTAACAGCTCAAAGCAGGGCATGGGGAAGGAATAACTGACACACTGGAATATAATCTGAGGGACTGTTCTGCAGGTAACAAATATGAAGTCAGGAATCAGAGCCCAGTTTTACCTAACTGGCCACTATTTTATTCTTGCAAAATATGTCAGTTCTTCAGTGTGAATGTTTGCATCCTCTGAGTGCAATTGCAGAAGCAATGACAAAGCCCCGAGTGTAAGCTGGTTTAGGTTGACTCCTTATGCATTTTCTCCCAGGATTACAGTCAATCCTCCTGCTGACAGGAGCTCCAGGCTGCTGGAGATCCAGGGTGACCCATGCTGCTGCTTGGAGGGCAGAATTAGGGGTGTTTGCTCCGGAATGATCCCTGCCATTAAGCACAGCATGTTACACTCCATCTGTGATCCAAACCAGGGTCTCCCCAGCAGTGTTGCTGTGGCACCAAGGTACAGAGCCACAGTGGTTCTGCATCTGATGGGAATTTGCATACTGGATGCATAATTACATGGCAGTGATTACCTCACAGGGAACACTGGTCTCTCCTTACATTGCACAGGGCACAAATACCAAGGTATCAGTAATTATTTCCAGTGAAGCCACGTCTGCAGCTTTTGGCTACAGTCACGAAGCTGCAGTGCTGCTGGAGCAGATCAGGAATGTCTCAGGCATCAGGGAGTAGCACCCAGAGCATCCTCAGTGCTGCTGCACATTTCCTCAGGCACAAACCCATTTTTCACACCAGCGCTGGAGCCCCTCATCCCTCCTTCTCCAAGTGTCACATCTCATTTGTGCTCAAGCCTCTGGTGACGACATCTCTCTGGATAAATATTGCCTGATTGACCTCTTGCTTGTGAATACTTTGTCCTTAATGCTGTACTTGAATTTTTCCTTTTCTGTTTTAAGGCTCTTAATCTTTGATGCTGGAGATCTCTATCCCTTCCTGTTTTGGGAAGCTTCCCCATTACTCTGCTGTTTCTGGGCTGTTCCTGTGTGAGACCCCCCAAAAACCACTGCCTGGAGAGTCCTGGCTGAAATGTGTTTTGGGGAAGGGGATGTTCCTCCAAGACCCTCTGTGGTGGGCAGCCACATGTTCAAAGATGTGAGAAGTGTGAACAGGACTGGCAGCTGCTGAGGGAGAGAGGTTGGATGCTGCATCCACAGCCTGGTGGGAGGGGGAGGCAGCAGGTACAGAACTGGTGGTTCTTCAGCGAGGGAACCACAGAGCTCAACTCATCCTGCAGTGAGGGTAAGACAACTGCACTAGGCAGGAGCAGCTCAGCTGAGCACAGCCACTCAGAAATCCCCTCAAAGTGCAAGCAGCAGCATGTCCAGCTTTTTCCTGGTCACCTTTTCAAGTCCCTCAGTTTGCTTAGTCTGGGCTAAAGTCCCCCAGTGCTGCGTGGGGGCTCAGTGCTATCTCCATTGGCACATCCCAGGGCTCCAGCTGTGCTGGGGGATGCTGCTGCTGGAGCCCAACTTCCATCCCACAGCTGGGGCTCACTGGGGCAGGACCTTGGAAGGTGGCTGGGCTGGTGTTAGGGGACACGGGTGTCACCTACCCCGAGGTGGGGCCGGGGGTCCCAGCTGCCTGCAGAGCCAGATGCTGGGAGAAGCAGGAGGTTTCTCCAGAGCTCCACAGCCAAGGCTGAGCCTTCCCTCCCGCCCAGCTGCAGAGCTCCACAGCCGCTGGGAAGGATCCCAGCTGCTGGAAGTGACAACTTGACTCAACAAGCTGAATAGGGAGCTCTTCCCAATTCCAAACACCCTTTCTTGAGATGAAAAAACGTTAAAGAAACCCAGCTGCTTTCTGAGTTCAGCTGAGCTGGAGGGTGGGATAAAGGTTCCCTGGGATGGGAGGGAAGTACAAACATTTTGTCTGCCTTTCTGGAAAAATGCTCTGGGAGTGTTATCTAAACAAACACAACTGGTGTGGGGAATGAGCATCGTGGTCTCTTCAGCTCTCTCCCTCCTGTGCCCTGGGCTCTGTGCACTTGCCAGAGCTGGAGGGTGACAACCCCAGCAGAATTCCAGCTTAAATTCCTGGAATCAATGGCTATGAGAAGCTGCAGGTTTTGTTTAAAAGGAAGTTGTTTTTGAGAGCTCTGCTCCCAAATTCTCCTAAGGAGAGCTACTCTTTTTCTCCTAAAGCAGCTACACACAGGGAAGCCCTGACTGCTTTCCAATGGTGAAGCAGAAAACTAGTTGCACACTGGAAATCTAAACCAACATTGATTTTCGTTGTGTCCCTTTAAACCTGATCTAGATAGAGTTGCACAGGGCACTCCTGGGACAGAATTGCTACCACCTAATTGATTTTGATTTTATTTTCACTGCAGCAGTGTAATTATGAAAGCCAGCCATAATTATTGAAACACAACCAGAAGTATTTCATTATTAAAATACCCCTATGACTTATTATTAATTCATTAAATAAATTTGGATTATATCCCTCAATAATTAATGCACTGAAGTTTATTCTGTGAACTCTTCCTTTTACTCGTAATGTGTCAGCTGTTGGTATTAAAAGGGAAAAAATTCCCACCGAAGTATTGGAAAAAACAGACAACTCATTATAAAGGGAAGTGGGACCGGGTGGGGGGTTTGGTCTGGTTTGAAACAGGTCTCATGGGAAATGGTGGAGCTCAGCGTTTGTTTGGGAAACATTCCTGAATTATCCTGAAGTGTCACTCAGAGCTCATCTGCACCGTGAACACAGGTAGTGCCTCAGGTGCTGCAGGGGGAGAGGGCTCAGGGGGCTCCTGGGGAGGGAGACACTGCTGGCAGAGGGAGCTGCTCCCCTGGAAGAGAAGGAATTTGGGCCAGTGCTGCAGGGTTGGTCCTGTGGTGCTTCGTTTCCCTTCCTGCAAGTTCCCTTCTGCTCAGGTAACGAGGTGAGCGAGGTCCTGTCCCTGCTGGCTGTTTGGCTTTTGGACAGCCAAGGTCTCCTGAGGAATTCAGAGGCACTGGCTGCTGCTGAGCCTGCTGGGGCTGTCCCCTGGGCTCTCCAGCAGCACCAGAGTGCTCCAGGTGGGATCCTCTCCCTCTGTCTGCGGGATCCAGCCCCAGTTTCCGGTCACAGCCCTAGATCCAGGCAGTGTGTGCCTGGGTTTGCTTGGCTTTGGTGTGGCTCCTCTACCCATGAAGTGCTGGGAATCCTCAGCAGAACACATCTGTAATGGCACTGCTCCCCAGCTGTGCTACGGGAAGGTTTCACCAGTCAGGCTGGCACAGGATGAGTCTGTAAGACTCAGCTTCCCCACTCAGCACATCTGTGTTTCGCACATTGTATCTGATGGGTGTTTATAGGAAAAAACAGACAAAAACATTGACTGAAGTGTTGATTCAGAATCTGCACTGGTGGCACAGAGCTTGAGCCGAGGTGGGGGAGAAAAGATGTCAGTGGATTAGTTGTCACTGGGTGCTGAGGAGTCTGTGTGATGTAACCTGCTCAGGACTGAGGTAAGGTGCAGGTGTTTTTGTGGTGGGAGAACAGGACTGAGGTAAGGTGCAGGTGTTTTCATGGTGGGAGAGCTCTCCAGCTCTCAGGCTCAGGAGTCTCTAAGAGCCCTCAGTGACCCTCTGCTGTTTACATCCCTCCTTTTTCCTGGCATGTATCTCCCAAGGATGATCCCTCAGTGGTGCTGGAGCCAGCCGTGCCAGCATCAACCTGAGCCAGGTCCCTCTGGGATGTGGGACCTGGGCTGGAGGCAGCACTGGTGACAGAACATAGCTTGGAAACAGTCACTGATGCTGGAAGTTAAACCTGCTTTTTGTTTGCAAGGAAAATCTCATCAACACCCGACGAACAAACTTG
>NW_008691167.1:36548-37935 GCF_000695815.1 Acanthisitta chloris | reverse complement strand
AATTTACCGTGGAGTTTAATTATCAAACTGTGCCGCAGAGCAGCACTGTGGTTCCCACTCCAGAATGCTCCTTTTCCAGCATCCTGTGATTCTCTCCGACCTCAGAGGGTAAAGCACTTAAGTTGCCCTTGAAGACAAAAAGAGAAAGTCTTGTTTGAGGTGAAGTCAGTATCTATCCAATTTTCAGCTGCCGTCACATCGAAATGAGAAATCTGAGGCAGAGCCAGGCACAAATAGCTGATAACAGACTTTCAGGTGCACCTCTTCACTTATCGCTTCTGGGGTCACCTCTGTTTCTAAAGACTTGTTTTCCTTAAAAAAAGATTGCTTAGGACATTTAACCGTGTGGCGTTGTGATAACAAAGCCCTGCGAGGCGTTCGTTCTGTGCCTGGGCTGCTGCAGAGACAACGTCCCTAGTGCTGGTGCTCCTGTGTTTCCGAGGTGGTTCCATGGATGGGATCAGCTGGAGCAGCTGAACACTCCCTGGTTGGTCTCTGCTCCATCACTGCTGCCTGGGCTGGGTGCTGGGCATTGCTGGGTGGTGGCAGCTGTGACACAGTGGCTGGGGGGCCTACCTTGGTCAGTTCTCCTCTCCCGTAGCCCCCTGGGATATATCTGACCCTTCGTGGGCCCACAATGAGCTCAGCCCAGCACAGGAGAGAGTTACAAACCAAGCAAGGCACAATTTGTTTGGCACATACGGAGAGCTGCACACAGACTGGCGCACAGATTTGTTTAGCAAACAATAACCTGTGTTTTGTGCATGAATAAATAATTAACCTTATTTAAAAGAAGATAAACCCCCCACCTTTTGGTGTCTAGAAACATCCCCTTCCCTGGCTGCTGGACTCTGGTGCACCCCTGAGCCCCCCAGGAGTGTGTCCTGTGGTGCAGGAGGTGGCACCTCTGGCACTCTCCTTTGTCAGCACTTGTCACCGAGTGGATGTGGTGGGCAGGGGAGATCCTGCTCCGAGTGCCAGTGCCAGGTTCAGAGCCAAACTGGAGGCTGTGGCCTGGCTGGCTGCTCCCATGGCTGCTGCTGGGAGTGGGGGAGCTGGGGGACACCCCCCACCACCTTCCCACTCGGCTGCTGGCTCCATTCTCACACTCCAGCACAATAGTTTTCTGTGCTGTTTCCTCATGTCTGCTCTAGCCCAGATTTCTGTGGAACAAGCAAAGCCTTTCTCCCATCTGCTCATGAGATCATTCCTCTGCCTGAACAATCCGACTCCGAGGAAGCTTTTGTGGACAGCCAGCCTCCAAGCCCTCTGCTGTGCTCCATCATTTCTGCTCCTGCACTTAATTAGACTCACAAAACGCAGCGGGTACAGGAGATGTGTCAAGGTGCTGCAGCTTTCCTTGGCTGGCAAAAGCAATCCCAGCTCC
>NW_008691167.1:36193-36530 GCF_000695815.1 Acanthisitta chloris | reverse complement strand
TGGCCCAGGGACTGAGTCCTTCCTCAAGCCAGCCCAGCAGTAAAAACTCTCTCCAATTTGTGTCACTGCTGCCTCTCTGGCTGCTGCTGCTGCTCTGGCTGTTCAGGTTTCTGCCTCCCCAGGGCTTTACATTTGGAATTGGGTTTTTTTTGGTGTGGCCCAGGGACTGAGTCCTTCCTCAAGCCAGCCCAGCAGTAAAAACTCTCTCCAATTTGTGTCACTGCTGCCTCTCTGGCTGCTGCTGCTGCTCTGGCTGTTCAGGTTTCTGCCTCCCCAGGGCTTTACATTTGGAATTGGGTTTTTTTTGGTGCTGTGTGTTGGCTATTGTCCCTACACA
>NW_008691167.1:9724-36154 GCF_000695815.1 Acanthisitta chloris | reverse complement strand
AGGCTGGGAAGTCATTCTCCTGCTGGGAACACACCCAGTACACCCACCAAAGCCGTGTGCTGGAACAGCAGGAGTGAAATTTGGAGACAGTCAAATGTGCCTTCCTGTGCCAGGGAATGATCCTATGTATTTGTGGAATTCCTGAGCACTGGACAGTCCCTGGGTGCTGTACAGTGCACCAGGAAATATTCTCCCACTGTCCTTCTAGAGCTGTTTCTGCTCTGCCTCTTGTGATACAGCAAAAGGAAACAGTGAGATAACCCCAATGTCACTCTTTGACTATCCCCATTGAACAGCCCCATGGAGGAGGAGGTGCTGAGCCCTGGGGACATCTGGTGTCTGCAGAAGCTCCTGCCCTGCCTGTGTGGCCTTGTCCACCATCCTTCCTCCTTTTCCACTTCAGAAGTGTTTCTCTTTGTTGTCATGGAATAACTGTAGGAAAGGATCCCAGATCCCAACCTGATCAGGGATGAATGGGGTAAGAGAAACAGGAGGAATTTAGGTAATGTGTGACTCAAGGAAAGAGAGCCAAGAATGTCATCCTTGGAGAAGGAAAGGAGAACTCACAAGTGTTTTCATGCTGTTGTTATTTCCTATGTGTGTTTTAAGACAGGTTTGGCTCCTGCCCAGGCCTCCCCTGTTACAGTGCATGTATGTTCAGCCCATAGTTTGGCTCCAGCCCTTGACGTGGGGGAAAGGCCTCACTGCTTGCAGGGACCTGCCTCAGTGAATCCCCTTATTTCTTCTTCTGCAGAGTCCAAGCTCCTCCTGCCATTGGCATCGAGTTTCCTAATTCTGACCTGGCACCACCCTTGGTGCTGGTCACAGAAAACTCATGGGCTTGGGATTAACGCTGGGTCCCAAATAGTGACCAGATTCCAGGCAGAGCTGCTTCTTCATCCCACCATCCCTGAGTTTCCAGGGCCAAATACGAGGCAGAGAAAAGGATCCTCCATCTGCGCCTTGGCAAACAGGCGCAGCTGCGAGCCCAGATGGCATCTCCCACTCTGCTGTACCTTCTCCCTGTTCTTTTCACGGTGCCGGAGCCTTCTTCGGAATCAGATGCTGAGCGTGTGTTCGCTGGTAGTGTACAGAGACTGGAGCTCCTATTTCAGCACAGGGACGGGATGGAAGGGCAATCATTGGCACTGATTGCTAATTTGAATGGCTGGGGTGTTTTTTTTTTAGCTCCAGCATCAGCAGTTCTACCTCTGAATATGAAACAAGGACACGGCACAGCAGCTTGTCTGTGGTTTTTGACACCAGTGATGCACCTTATCCTGGGTTAGTGAGGCTGATCTCAGTGCAGGCTGGTCTGGGATCCAGCCTGGTTCATCTCTGAGCTGCAGAAAGGGCACGGTGAAACCTCCTGGGAGTTCTGGAGCAGAGCTGATGCCACCACCTCTGGGTGGCCAGGACACCTCTGGGTGGCCACAGCACACTGGGGCCCAGAGCAATTATTCCTGTCATGACGCAAGCTGGGCACGATGCCGCATGGGCTGCTTCCATCGCGCTGGCACTTGCCAGAGAAATGCTAGTGATTCCTTGCCAAGGGTGATCCCTCCCGCAGCCAGGCCATGCCAGCCTGGCCCAGCCCATCCCTCGGGCCAGGGCCAGGCTGGAGCACTGGAACGCGGACACCCAGCGCCGGTTGGCGTCAGCCAGGGACATCTGTGACCCCTGCCAGCCCCCAGGGAAGGGAATACCTGTCAGCGTGCCAGAGCCCTCAGATGTCTCTTTCTTATGGAGAAGATTTCGGGATAAAAGGTTCAGTCTAATTTATTCCATCAGTGTAACAGTTAAGCATTCAATTCCAATATTGGAAACAGCTTTGCCAAAGAACAGCGAAGGGAAGGCAGAGAGGACTCGCCGAGCTCAGCGTGCTGTGTGTCCCTCCTGCCTCTGACTCAGTGGATTGTTGGCTCTGGGGTCCTGCTGTCACCCCCTTTGACATAGTGGTTTCCCTCTCAAGATGCAGATCTGGTTGCTGTCTCCATGTCCATCAGAGGGAATTCTCCCTCCCTGTGCTCCAGCCTCTCCCTCTCCTTGAGAGCAGCTTCTTGAATTGTCCACTTCATAGCGTGAGTTCTTGCAGAACTGCAGGAGTTTCCCATCCTCCTGGTTTTATCCTGGTCCTCCCATAACCTGGAGAACAGAAAAATAAATGCATTTTTGAGACAGATGAGTCACTGAGAAGCTTTGGCAAAGGTGAAGGAGTGCCAGAAGCTGTTGCTGGGTGTTGGAGGAAGGAAGGAGCAAGGCTGGGGTGAGGAGCCAGGGCTGGATGAGTCAACATGAGAGTGGATATGTGGGAGAGCCTGGGACAAACCCCAATGCTGGAGGCACCAAGGGCTGGGACCTGCTCCAGGTGACTGGTGGTCCCACTGCCAGTGGCTGCCTGTGAGGTTTGGGCATCCCTGTTCTGGACCAGTGGCCCACTTTGGAGATCAGGATGCTGTGGATCACAGCCTTCCAGGAGCACGAAATTCCTGCAATTTAAATAAACAAATCCTGAAAACAGGAGTTTGTAATTGAAATGCTGAGAGATGCTTATTGCTGCAGCGGAGGGTGCAGTGCTGGAATAAGCTGTCCCTCCCTGGTGCTGGGAGTTATTGAGGTTGCTCCATATCTATGACAGTTTAATCAGATCTTGAAAATCAGGGACATTATATTTTGCACCTGCTCATGGAAAAAAAATAAATGAATGATGCGGCTCCCCATCATGGATCTTTTATGTGCAGGGCAGGCTCATGAGAGCACATCATCCAGAGGGGAAATGGAATTACTCCAGGGATGAGGACTAAGCCCAGAGTGTGGCTGAATGTCACACTGGGTGGAAGAGGAGCAGCTCTTCTCTCCTCTCTCCAGCCTTGACAAATGAGATGCAGGTGAAATTTGTGAAGGTTCTTCTACTTCCAGGGAAGAAAGGGAGCTGTGAGCTCCAGATACACTGGGAGATTTTTAAGAGAGTATTTTGGAGATAAGTTGCCCTCAGGATGACCAGGACACAGGAACAGATACATTTGCTTCTCTGTTGCTTGTCTAATCCGTGTGTGTCTGAGCATCCTTGCTGAGTTTGTGCATTTACCTCTCCCATTGTCAGTACTTAAAATGCATGAAAAATACAGCCAGGAGCTTGGAATACAAATCCGTTCACTTATAAGTGGCCTTAACATCTGTGAAAGGCTCTGAGTCCTTAGACAAGAAGCAAAATAATGGATTTGCTTTTGAGTTCTAAAACACCACCCAGAGGTGAGGAGTGAATTCCACAGAAATCAGAATGGATTTGCTTTCCTTCTCCTGCAGAAGAGCAAAACCAGAGATGTCAAAAAGAGTTCACTACTCAAGGGCTCTCATTACCTGTCCCACCTGGGATGTGGAAAACCTCTCCAGAGAGGCAGAAATGACAGAATCATTAAGGCTGGAAAAGACCTCCAAGATCAAGTCCAAGTTTTGACCAAGTACTATCACCCACCAAAGAGCACCTGGAGCCTGGTGCAGGGTCTTTGCCTCTCCTCTACCACCTTCTTGTCGCAGGGATGTTGAATGTGCACACAGTGTCACTGTAAGGCACTGAACCCTGACCCCCAGTTTCCACAGCCACTGAAAGCTGACATTGTTTTATTTGATTACTCAGTGCCCTAACCAGTAAAAAATGTTGTTCTTAAGGGTTGCTGCCATGTGTGCTCACTCAAACCCAGGCCCATACTGGCTGATTCCTGCTCACCTGCTCTGGACAGATCCCAAACAGCCAAGCACAGGCAAAGAGCTTCCTAGCTTGCACTAGTACCTGCATCACTTTCTACACCAGGCTGCCTGCCACAAGGTGTGGCACCCTGTGGGATGCTGCTGGGACTGGGGGTGGCTGTGTACTGTGGTGTCCTGACACTCAGTGTGAGCCTCAGGGCAGCAGAGCAGTGGGACAGGAACTTTTTCCCACACTCAGAGGCTGCATTCCCTCTCTCTCCCCTGCAGCCCTTCAGTTTTTCTCTCTCAGTTGGAGCCAGTTGTCATCCTTCCATCCATCCCACGTTGGCTTTTTAGTCTTCTGAAAGCCTTTTCATTCCTTTTCTGCCTTCCTGAAATAGCACATGCTTCTGCTGGCATGTTCCCTGGCTGCCACGTGGGAAGAAGCCTGCCCTCCTTGGAGATTTCACACCTCCGGGAGGAGGGTG
Source organism: Acanthisitta chloris (assembly GCF_000695815.1). NCBI lineage: Eukaryota > Metazoa > Chordata > Aves > Passeriformes > Acanthisittidae > Acanthisitta > Acanthisitta chloris. The sequence goes on along the minus strand of NW_008691167.1, from coordinate 31,979 downwards.
TGCTTCCCATCGGAGAGAGCCGCTGCTGGCAGAAATCTCCTCCTCTGCACAAGTCCATGAGCCCAGAAGGATTCTCATGGCAAATCTTTTCCCTTGCTGGAGAGATGCGATAACTCTTGGACAGGGTCTCTTCTAAGAACTTGTCACAGGGGAGAACTCTACTTTGAAGTTCTTAATCCCACTCTTCCTTCAGAGTGAGCTCCCCAGGACAGAGCTATCAGTTCTCCATGAAACTGAAATGCTTAAAAAAAGGAAAGCCTTAAATATTAGCAGAGATTCTTGCAGCAGTTTTGAGGAATCTCTGTGAAGCCATTACTGGTATTGGGAATCAAGAACAATGATTCTAAAAAATGCCCCAAAAGCAAACACAAAATTTCTCTGCCTATCTCTGTCCCCCCAGGTGAGAGGGACAGGAAGGAAGGGCAGGCACTGGCACTGGTGTTCAGCAGAGGGATCCAAGCATGGGAGCAGGGCAGGCATGGCTGATGCCTGCAGTGACCCTTCTGCCAGTGGTACTTCAGGCATGTTGGGTAGGCAGATTCATTCATCTTCTCTGCAAACGTTACTTTAAGTCCAGGTGGTTCAGCGTAAGAGACAGTTTAGGAATTATGCAGCTTTCTGACTGATGAGCTCCTTCGCCATCGCCATCATTCCCCTAATAATTATGCCCATGCACAGCTCCACGTTTGATTGTGCTGGAAGATGGATTCCTGTTTCCTGCAGGCATGTTGGATGAAATGACTTCCGTTTCAGAGCTCTATTTGCAAAGTTCCCTTTGTTCCTGCTGCGAAATTCCTGCATCGAGCAGAGCCCATTCTGCTCCAAGAAGCTTTTGAGCACCATCTGGGTGGGTTCCCTGGGTTGCCTTCAGTTTGTTCTCAGGAGGCAGTCAGTGCTTGTCAGTCAGGCATTTTTCTCTACTAATACCTTTATAAAATCACAGAATCATGGAACGGTTTGGGTGGGGAGGGACCTTAAAGCCCACCTGGTTCCACCCCCTGCCATGGGCAGGGACACCTTCCACTAGCCCAGGTTGCTCCAAGCCCCATCCAACCTGGCCTTGAACACTTCCAGGGATGGAGCAGCCACAGTTTCTCTGGGCAACCTGTGCAAGTGCCTCAGCACCCTCACAGGGAGGAATTTCTTCCTAATATCTAACCTAAATTTCCCCTCTTTTAGTTTGAATCCATTCCCCCTTGTCCTGTCACTCCAGGCCCTTGTAAATAGCCTCTCTCCTTCTTTCTTGTAGGCCCCTTCGGGTACTGGAAGGCCACAATTAGGTCACCCCAAATCCTTCTCTTTTCCAGGCTTATTATACCCAGGCTTATATTTCAGCCTGATGAAGACTTGCAAAAGCTGCACCCAGACCTTCTGTCCTGTACATTTTCTTATGTGCTTCTGGTTTATTTTGTTGATGCCCAAGCTGACTCTACAGAGGCTATGCCACCATTCCTGGCCAGAAGCTGTGACAGATGATGCTGGCAGCCCTGAGGAATCCCTGTGCTTCCCACAGCTCCCAAAGCCAGCAGCTCCATCGGCTCTGGCAGCTGCCCAGAGGCACTGGGTGCTCCAGGCAGGCAGCAGGGCAGCCCCTGCAGCCAGCAGAATTCCTGGATGAGTTGGGAAAGTTGAGACAACTGGGCTGTTTTCTGCATGCTCATACATCAGCAATCAGCATTGGAAAGAGCTTGAAGAGACACAGCTCCAGGACCCTGATTTAGAATTAATTTCTGCAGTGGAGCTTTGAGTCCAAGTTAATCACTGTTGGATTTGGGATTACCATGCTTGTAGGAAAGGCTGCTAAAACCCCCACTTTTGTCATGATCCAGCAGCTCACAGGGCTTAGCTCCTGACTGAAGGGAAATGTGTGTGTCAGGGAGTTTTGTGATCCCCACAGGGCACTGGAGCTGCTGCTCTGGGCGAGAAGAAGGAGAAGGAGGGCCCTCACACGCCGTTTCATTTCTAAAATGATTAAATTGAAGTTGCACTTAAATTCAAATCAGCCATTCAAATTAACAATTCTAATGTTCCTGATCTATCGATCTGTTGGCTGAGACCATTTGGAGCAGACTGTAATTAAACCACAAAAGCCTGGACACCAGAAATGCCAAGGGAGCAGCACAATAGCTTGGGGAGAGTCATACAGTCCTGCCCTTAACCCGTTACGTCCCTGTTTTTCCTGGGAAAATCCATGCAGGGAGTGCTGGGCACAGCCTGTGCTTGGTGGGATTTGGTTCCTTCCCACTACCACGGACTTGTTTTGTGTTGGTCCTTGAAACTGCCACTGGCAACACGTTGTTATTTCCACTGGGAGAACTGGACTGCAGCAGGGCAGTGCCTCCAGTCAGCCCATCCCTGCTCCTGGGTCTCCATCCCCTTTCCCTTCTGCCCAGAGCTTTCTGGCCACTGCCAGGGAGAGATGAACCCCTGGGAGGAAAGGAAGGGCCAGAGGGCTGCAGGGCTGCCCCAGCTCTCTCCCCCTCCGAGCACTGGGCACTGCACTGTGCCTGTGGGAAGGTTTGGACTCTGTGTCAGCAGAATCAGACCTCAGCTCCCATCAAGGGCTTTATAAATATATATATATGTGTATAAGTAGTAATTTTTTCTGACACTTGCACTACTTCCCCACAACAGCCATCTGAGTCTGTTTGTTGATGTATTTTTCTCCCCTGTGTGCACGGATTCGGTGGCTCACACAAAGTCTCTGGGTGATCTGGTGGAACAGGGAATGAGCTCCTGGGCCAGTGTGAGCCCACGGCAACATCTCTGGCTGCCACAGGCTCTGGGGGCTGGACAAGCACTACTAGCCCTTCCCAACAGGTCTGTTGCTCTGGCTTTGCTAAACCCCAGGCTTGATTTCTGCACAAACACTTCTATCAAAACAGGAACCTAAATACTGAATAATTGCAAGGAAAAAAGCTTTATTCGTCCATTCCATTTTGGCTTTAATTACAGGAGGTTGGCATTTTTCATACCATTTAAAGAGAAACGAGACAGGAAAAGGTCAAAACACAAGGGGCCTCGAACATCTCTAATCCCGTAATGGAGAGCAATACAAGGCTCTAATATTTGAACAATCAACGTGGACTTTTGTTATGAAGCCCAACATGTGATGGAAGAAGGTAAGAGGCTTTTAGATCTATTAGAAAACTGGTGTGCTGGGAACGGAGGGAAATGATGATGGGAAAATTAAAATTCAGCTCCAGCAGAAGGTTGCAGTGTTCAACTTGCAGCTCAGTGCATCGATCTGTTCCAGCATTTGACTTTCAACCATGACAAAACTGTGGGCAAATTAATTGTTCTCCAGGATATTAGGCATCAGAGTCTATTAATCCTCTCTGGAGTCGGATGCTCCATGAATACTAATGCAAACCCAACGCTGCAGTCGTGTCTTTCCCGCTCGGAGCTGCTGCTGCTGCCATGGGGGCAGGGAGGGAGGGAAGCCCGGGTGCCAGTCAGCCATTTGCTGCTTTTATTCAGATTTAAGGCTGATTACAATTGGGAAGAATCGCGTAATATGGCAAATCCTCCTCCGAGCCAGGGAGGCTCTGAAAACCAGAAAGCAAGAGGCAATGTTATGTGTTTTCCACAAGGCAAAAAAAAAAGAAAAAAAAAAAAAGAAAAAAAAAGTGAAAGGCATAAGTTATTTATGCAAATTGGAGATCTGTATTCAGACGTGTTTTAAGGAAGATCTCAGGAAATCATTTCTTAATTACACATATAGATTGCACTTACTGTGCCTCCATCCAGGCTCTTTCCTCCCAGACTCAAACACGTGGAATAAGTCGCTCGTTTCTCGTGATTGTTTTACAAACATATGAAATGTCTCTCCTTCCTTATTCCCCTTTCCCAGAGCCCTCCCCCTCCTCACCCCACACTTCCCAATGCTCTTTGGGGGCAGGAGCCCAGCTCAGAGCCTCTGCAGATTAATTCTGAGCTCTAATCTGCATATTTCTCTCAAGGAAATGGAGGCTGCAGGAAAGGGATATTGAAGATGTTTTACCTTCACTAATGCTGCACATTTAAGTAATCCTCTGGAATTCCAGCACAGCTTTAATCGTCCAAACCCCAGTCAGGACCATGCTCTGTATAATTAATCCACAGTGCATAATGTTGCCTGGTGAAAGTGAATACTCTTACAAATATTTGTCCAGCCTGCGTAGCCGAGCTCATCCAGCACACGTGGGGTTCCAACTTCCCATTTTGCTTCAGAACCAGGTGGCACTGAAGCAGCAAAGTGAGAGCAGAGATACTGGGGTTTGACAGGAGCAGCTCTCCACTGATGACCTGGTGTTATGTTCCCGTCTAAGGCATGGAAGTTCCCTGTGGATCACGATGAGAATATATTACCTTGACGATGCTGTATCCTTTTGTTTCCCTTTTCTCCTTGCAATTGCTCTCCACACTGTCCTTAAAGCTTACAGATGGCTGCAAGGAGGGGATTTGCAGTCAAAGAGCAGGGCTGAAATATTTGGGCAATGGGGGACCCCAGAACAGGTCACCAGCTTGTTTGCTTGGGTAAAGGGTGAAGTGTGAATCGCTGCAGAGAGCTCACCCTGTGCTGGTGTCACACAAACCATGTCATTTTGGAAAGCCTGTCTGCAAGGACAAGTGCTGAACTCCTACCTAGTGAACTGGGAATACCCAGGGGTAAGCTTTCCACGGCTCCCATTTTCCCCAGATGGAAGCACTGCAGTGCAAAGGGAGCAAAGCTGCTCTCCCGGGCTCTAACTGAGGAGATATTTATGTCTGTGCAAACACAGCACGCGCCTTCCGCATGATTTGGAGCTAAATGCAGTGTTACTTAATTAATGCATATGTAACACACAAGGCTATTACACCTATTAGAGCTCTTGGACAATTAAAATTCCAGTGTCCTCTTTGCCACTGGGTGTCCATGACAAAGGGTTGAAAAATCTTCTGTCCATAAACAAGAAAAACCCCAGACAGACCAACAGCCAGAAACGGTTCTCAGGTTTGTGTTGATTTCTGAAAGTACCTGTGAGAGTCTCAGTACCTGGTTGAGCATGGGGGATTTGCCCCAGGATGGTAGGGAGAGCAGGCTGCACCCTCCAGTCTGCACGGCCTCGTGTCCCCTCGGAGTGCTGCAGTGTCCAGAGGGAGCTGAGGCAGGACTGGGAGGATGATGGCTGGAGCAATGGCACACTGGTTAATGACAGGCTTTAAATCCTTACAAGTCCTGCAATCCCAGCTGGGTTTGCTGGGGGAGACAGTGGAGCTGTGGCTCTCCCATTTCCAAACAGCCACCTTCCCTATGCCTCTGGATCATGGTCTTCCAAACCTAGTTCAAATCCCCTTCCATGGGTCACATAGAGGTAGCTGCTCTGGGATGTGGATGCTAGTGTGATTGTATCACTTAGCTTTCCAGGAACAGCTTTCCAGGTCTTTGCCCTTGTGTTCCAACACCTCTGTGCTTCCTGGATTTGACCAGCAGCAGAGCAGAAAATCCCATGAGAATCCAGAAAACAATAAATCTCTGTTAGAAAACTTGTTCTGGAGATGTTTCCAGCACAGATTTTTGTCCTTGGAGCCTGAAGCCGTGCTGGGTAGTGACTCTGCTCACAGATCACAGCTTTGCCACCAGTGCCCTCAGGGACATGCTAGCTCTGTGCTGTGCTCCTGGGCCAAACTCACTGTCCCCCTGCTCGGGGTGGTTGTGCCTTTCCAGACAGGCTGAGCCAAACTCGAGTGTCCCCATGCCTATGTGTGGGGACTGATGCTCATGCAGCCATGAGAGTGAATCCCATGGCAGGGGATGAATGAGACCCCCACAGTGCTGCCCTGGAGGTGGCTCAGAGTGGGGACAGTGCCAGCCAACCTAGCCACAGGTCTCCTGGAGCCAGGGCAAGGTGTTCCCCAGCACAGAGCTGAAACAGGTCCATGGGCCAGTGCCTGCTGCTGGTGTGGGGTGGCCAGGGAGGCTTGTGTGGAGCCTGGCATAAGAACTGCCTCCTGCCCTGTGCAGCATTACCCAAGTCCTGCCTCCCATTTCAGAAAAGCTGACTTCAAATAAAAGAACTCTTTGAAAAATCATGAGGCATTTTATTCATGATTAGGTTTTGTCCAAAGTCTTTTGACAAGAAAATAGGTGATCCAGCTCAGAGAGCTTTTCTTTTCTAGTACATAAGAAACCCATTACACATCTTTTTTAAAAACCAAAAACTTTCTTATTCCCTTTGAGCAGTGTGGCCAGCTGTCAAAGGAGAAACTCAGCCTCCAAATGGATTTAATACAAACCAGACCCCAATGCCTTGTGCATTGTTTAACCGTGGCTTCGGTTTCCTTCGCTGCGTCAGGTACTTGCCATGTAGAGTCATAAGTTTTTAATGTTTAAAATATAACACATTGTTTCAGTTAATATAATTGTCCTCCTCCCCCTCTTCCCAGCTTGTCCCCTTGGGGTTTATCTCCTTTCTCTTGGTGTATGGCAGCTCTTGGCTCTTCAAGGGGACCCTGCTAGCTGCTGTTCCTGGCTCAGCTCGTCATCGTGGTCTCCTCCGGACAGAGCTGCTCTTGGCCTCACTTGCACCTTTTCCATCATATTCCTTTTCCTTTTAAATCCCCTTTTAAACACACTGGCACAACCTGGAAACCGCTGGAAGCCTTGCAGGACTGACAGCCTTGCCTCTGTGTCTCCCATTGGAAACCCTCACAGGCTTGGGAATCCTGCACAGCTCCTCACCTTCCCCTCTCCAGATCAGCCAGGAGGAATTGCAGAGCACCATCAACAGCATCCCTGAGGCACCACATCCCTGTGGCAGTGGGGACATGTGTGGGATGAGCCATGGATAACTTTGTCTCCAGCACCTTTAAATTCAGCTGATCTCATCCCTCCTGCTCCCCAGCAGTGTTGGGTACAACATGAACCGTGGGGTTGACACACTCCTTGTCCCTGCTCCTGTACCATGAGTGGTTACAGCGTGTGTTACCTTGTACTTCACCTGGAACGGTGCCTGGTTCAGGGGGATTGATCCCTCATTGATGCCACAGGCATCTGGCTAAGAGAAATGAGTAAAAATCAAATACTGACAGTGAAAATGCAGTTGGGTCTGGCCAGGTATCGATGGGGGCTCTGGTGTGCTGCTACTGCTTTCCTTCAGACCAGTGGCAAAGGTACCAGGCACACACTGTCTTCATTTCATGACTACACCTCCATAGCACAGGCTCACACAAGCAGTTTCCCTCATCCCTTTACCAACCCCAAGCTGCTCTTTCTGTGGAAAACACCCTGTCGTTTTAAAAAAGATCTAAATCCCTGCAGCAAACACACACATGAAAAGATTTAATTAGAGAGAAAGTAACTGTTTAAGAAGTTCATTGAACTTTTGTGTTTGAAAGAAAAGCTCTGAAGGAAAAGGTCTCAGGAGGAAATTCTCCATGTCCCATCACCTTGCAGCTCCCAGTTTGTCCTAGTTGTCACTGCTTCCACGTTGTCTACTCTGGCAAGAGGCAAGAATCCTATTTGCCCATTGCTGAATGTGTGAATTTTCTCTTGGGTGCCTGAGCATCCATCACTGATGGATGATCCCTCTTTATCCATGAGAAGAGGAAACTGAAGACCCAGACAGAGTTTTCCTTAGCGAACTCATAAGTTCATGAATTTGTGAGTTGAAGAAGAGGGAACTGGAAGGAGCAGGAGGCTAAGACATGGATAAGATGGATAAGATGTATTTGTCCTGGCTGTGGGTGAGCTGTGGCACACTCAGGAGTGCTGAACACCTGGCTGAGATCACTGGGCTGTTAGTGCTTGTGTTCAACAAACCTTGGAATAGGGGCTAAAACTTTGGGAGAGCAGTGGCTGTGCTATGAGAGTGTGCAAGGGAGTGAGATCCCCCTCAGATGGTGGGAGAGAGGACATCAGTCCTGGTCAGAGTAATGGAGAAATTAAGTGGGACACTTAATGGAGAATTGAGGAACTGGGATATAATAGACACCAGTTGAGAGCCTTTATGGAAGATAGATGCATGCTTCGAAATAAAAGGAATTTTAATGTAAGTAAATACAAAATCATCTCTCTCATACAAAGAATGATGGCTTTGTTGCCAGAGCAGGAGATGTTCTCACATTCCCTAACAACTTTGCACAGCATCTGAACAGACAGAGGCCACAGGCACACTGCCCTGACCTTGTGATAAAGAGCTAATTCATTCAGGGGATACACAGAAAGGAGTAGTAAGTAGGAGTGGTGAAACAGTTTTATGGCACAGTAAAGGTGCCCCACGTTGGTGAGAGGGACACCAGAATATTGCCCCTGGCTCCGGTGTCAGCGTTTGTAAAGGGATGTTGGAGGCGTCAAAGAAAGCCACAAAATTGTTTATGAGATGAAGAGAATGAGTTACAGAAAAAGAGATTAAAGAGCTCAAATGAGATCAAGAAGAAGAGTGAATGCCTTCATTAAATCCTTAAGTACCTTCTCAGGAGAAAGTACCAGGGGTGGGGGGACCTCAAGAAGGCAGAACTGAGCCAAAGGCTACAGGCAGGAGCAAGACGTGAACATGGAAATAAGGCTCAGACTGTGGGAGGGAGAGTAATGACTGACTGGAAAAAACTACCCGGGAAGGTTGTGTATTTTCCATCTCCTCACACGTCCGAGACAGGCAGCGTGGCCCACGGGGAGCGAGGTGTGAGCTATACAAGTTGTTTGCCCAGGGCTGGGGGCAAGAGCTGACATGGAACACAGAGCACTGGCAGAGCCACGAGGTGTCTGCTGCTGGTCCTCACCCCACAGCCAGCAGCATCCCCAGGACAGGGGGACCAGGGTCTGCTGGGGTCGCTGCCCTGATTGTTCCCATTGATGTCGCTTCACCAAGTGTCTCATCATTTCCTGCAGAAACAACAGCATGATCCTTCTGCAGGAATGTGAAGTGGCAGCTTCAAAGCTGCAAGGAGCAGAGCAGCTCTCCCAGCAAGGCAGAGGCTCTGGCTCTGTGTCCTGCTGCTGTGCAGCCTCCAGAGGACTCGTGCAGAACCAGCGAGGATGCTCAGAAATGGAAAGGGAAAGCATCAGGAGGGAAACAACATCAACAACAAAAAAAGCTGGGAAATATCAGTGCTTTCCGACAGGTTTGAAAACAAACACAAATAAATAAATAAATTGAAAGACCAGGGAAAGAAGTATCTGCTTAAAATGAAGCACTTAAAAGTGCTCCTTTGGGGCTGGAGAAAGCTGCCAGTGATTTGAGAAAAGCTGCAACTTAGTGACAAAATAATGCATTTTAATTTCCCTGGCACAAAGTCGACTGACAAAACTCCTGTTCTGCCTGTTTTCTCCCTCTGCCCTGCCCTTCTTGGGTGTTGCCCTGGACGTGGGAGCAAGGGGTAGGACAGGGCATTGCTCCTGGTACTGGGGGAAGTCACTGAGGCACATCAAGTGCCTGGGGAGCAGGGGCCAGCTCACCCCTCTGCCTCATGGAACTCATGGAATTAGCGATCCTATGTCTTGATTCAATTTTCAGTCTACTTTGACTCTAACAAAGCGGCAAATTGCTTCCTGTAGTTGTTTTACTTTTATTTATAGGGTAATTTGCATCACGAAGACAAGTTGCCCTATCAATAACCGCAGAGCAATTAAGGTCACCTGTCCCCTCCTCTCTTTCCGAGGGTCTCATCTCTCACTTGCATGTCTCATCCTGATGGAGGATTGTGATGGATCTGCCTGCGGGAGGACAGCCCCAGCTCTCCAGCACACGTTCCCAGAGCTCAGGTCAAGCTGCTGCTCTGCAATTGCAGTGTGATATTTTCCAGGAGAAAAGGATTATTTGAGGCCCTTGCAGTGGGAGTTATTTTGCAAAGGAGAAGGGTGCAGACATTCCCTGAGAACAAAAGTGGAAGGGGAAATGTCTGGCTAACTAATTAATGTTTCATCATGAAACATAGCTGGGCTAAATTCATTGCTAAGACCAGGTTGCTTGACATTAAGCATCCCACATTTTCTCCTCTCCTCTTCCCATTTCCGTCGCTGCCAGACTGGCAGAGGTCACTGGCTGGAGAAGTGGTGCTGGCCACGTGGCTGATGGAGACAGGGAGCACAGAGGAGGAGAGAGAGAGAGAGAGAGAGGGATGGGGCTGGGCATGGAGCATCTCCAATGCTCCTGTCACTTTTAGGGCAGCCTAAAAATGTAGCAGGTGTTGGGAGGTCAGGAGACCTGACTGATCCACTGGATAAATGCTCTGTGTTCCCAGAGATGGGGAGGAGTGGGACAGGCAGAGGTGCCCCAGTCTGTGTGGCTGCACTACCTGTCAAGCTGAGCATAGGGTTTTGGTCTGGCTGCAGGAGCAGAGTGCTGTGCTTCTCCATGAGCCTGTGCCCTCTGGGGACATCATCTCCCACACAGATGTCACCCCAGGCAGGTCGGGCACCTGGCAGTGCTTTCCAGCAGTTCTGGTGCACAGAGCTGCAATTCCCATCCCTCCTAAGACAGAGCATACTCACACTTTCATTTATTCCACCTCAATAAACATCTGAAGACATCCGTAGGAAACTTGTACTTTAAAGTAAAAACATTTCCCAAACACCTCTTGGGGAAGCTTTTCCTTTTCTACAACTAAGAATTTGATCCTGTAAATGTGAGGAATGGGAACAATGCTTGCAGTCCTCCCCGGGCAGAGCTTGGAGATCTGCAGATCAAACTCCCCAGGTGAGATCTGAATTGGCTCAACAGCAGCGTGCGATAAATCCTGACATCCTCAACAGTGCAAACAGGCAGCACAAAGCAGAACAAGTGACCTGCTGCTGCTCCAGGGACACCTGAAACATATCCTTAAAAGCTCAAAGTCAGGTTCATCCAGCAGCAAATTCCAAGCTCCTGCTCCCTCTCGCTATCAGGGGATAACTCTCCCCAACACAGACCTTCTGGGGCTCTGCTCTGGCTCTCCCATCACCAGCACTGCACCAAACCCTGGCAGCTGGTGGCCTGGTGACCTGGGAGCCATCCAAGGAATTCTCTATTTATCCCTTGGCAAAGTGCAGGGAGAGGACCCGGCTGGATTCAGGGGGTGCAGCCTTTGCTGTGTCACCCAGAAGAGCTGGTTCCCATTTTCCCGTGTTCCATGCAGTGTGTTTCAGTGACTCATTGGTGAAACTGTCCGTGTGTTATAGAGGACATTTGGGAACTGACTGGGAACTGTTTGTTGACCAGCTCCTGCCTATGCTCCATCACAAAGATCTGAGGAAATGCCCGGAAACCTTTTGAATTCTGAAGCCTTTCTCACCTCCAGCACTCACAGCTGCTGGTAGACTCAGATTCCTCAGGAGCTTTCCCCTCTCCTCCCTCCTCACCAGCCTCTCCTGCCTGCTGTAGGACACTGGTGCCACATCCTGGCTTCCCAGCATCAGATACACCAATTTTATGGCTCTTTAAACCATTCCTCTGGATCTGCCTGCAGGCAGAGTGCTGCAGTGGGGTGCCCATGTACCTGCTCTGCAGAGCAGGAGGGACCTGAGCTGTGCCTGGCAGGTCCACAACCCTTCCCTCAGATTTTGGAGACAGTCCCTGACTCCATCTGCCCCTCCTGGAGTTATTGGTTTGCACATGTTCACAGGGAAACAGTTTTAAATATGGTAATAACGAACATCCAATCAGTTACCCCAGCGCTCGGGGACAGAGCCGTGGCAGTCAATCTGCAATTCCAAATCTGCATATTTATGCGGTTTCATTAATTATGTATTATGCAGCATTAATCCCAATAATATGTGTATGCTTGTTCAGTAGAACAGAGAGAGGAGACTCGCCTCGCAGAAGAATTAATCAGAGAGCCATTCACAGATCCCACATCGCTTTAGGTTGCAATTACAAGTATTTTTACTTAAAAGGTTTTGCATTAAAAAAAATTAATTTTGCAAGATTCTGAGGTCCCCACGTAGCCACAAAAATTTTAAGTTGAGCTCTGAAAAATGGCTCCTCCATGTCTTCTGGTAGCAATCACAGCTGAGAAAGGAGGGGCTTTGAAAGAGGGATTCCTGTCAAACAGGCTGTTAATTATCTCGCTGGAAGAAGAAACTGAATTTCCCGGGGCAGGGAGTGGGTTTTTGTGCTGTGTTTGTACAGCAGTGACCGAGGCCACTGCTGGCTGCTGCAGGGCTGTAAATAATCAATAGGATGCCTTCAGAGTAAGCAAACTCTTTAAAAAAAGAGGTAAGTTCACTAATTGTGGTGTCCCACTCTCTGTTGTGAAGACAGTGTTGAGTGCTCCAGTGTGGGACAGATCCCACACCCAGCCCAAACCAGCTCCATGCTGCTCCAGTGCATCAGAGGATTTGCTCTCATCGCTCTTATGAGTAGATAAAAAAAAAAATAAATCAAGTAGCATGCAGGGAAGGAAAGGAAAAGGAGCAAATTCCCAGTGCCAGACTAGTTCCTGAGGTGGGAACATGGACCACAAGCCAGGCAGGCACCCACAGCCCTCCCAAGGGATGAAACAAAGTGTGGCCATTTCTCCCAGTTTCCCAGGCTCTTTCCCCTGTATTGGGTGCAACTGGACCCATTTTCCAGGGGCAAACTCAGAAACGGGCACAAAATGGAAACTTGCTGCATGGTCCTTGCTCCTAGCAATAGAGACAGCATCACCAGTGACATTCCAAGAGAGTTCCAGCCTGGCCACCACTGCCCCTGCCTGCATCTGCCTGCTTCTGCCTGTGCCTGACTGCTTCTGCCTGCCTCTAACTGTCCCTGCCTGCATTTGCCTCTGCATCTGCCTCTGCCTCTGCCTCTGCTTGTTCTGATGGTGCAGACGATGCCAAAGAGCCTGAGCAATATTGGCCCCGGTTACAGTGAGGGATGGATAATGCATATGCAATGGGTCTGACTGATGTAATAAAATAATATCGTCAGGACATTTAGATAGGAAAAAATGCAGCAAGGTAATTCCTCACACTGGCGTAATTCCTGACACTGGCTCCAATTTGTTTTCATTAGTGGTTTGCTAATGCATTTATTAGCCATTACATACGTACAGCAAAATGATGAGGTTTCCATATCTATATATGCAAATGAAATATGCCTGGCACATCTCTGGATGGGCTGGGTGAACACCGGGCTCGTTCGCACTATCCCCAGGAGACTTCTCTGGATTATTTTCTCGGACTGCAATGGAAAGACCACCCACTTTTCCTCGAGTATTTTATTTTCTCTGTGTGGAGAGCTGGGGGATAGCGAGAACACAGGCCCCTTTAAAACAGGCAGAAATACACCGAGAGCTTCAGGCTCTGACAAACTCTTTAGAAAATCGGGTGATTCGGGTCCAGCTGTGTAAATGTTTTCAGTTTCGCTGCTGGGGCCCCGAGTTTGATTCGGTGCCAAGACAAGCCTTGCTCGAGTTGTTTTTGGCAAAGGCTCCTGGCTGAGGAATGTCAGCATCACTTTCAAAATATGATGGTTTGTAATTTGGACCACAGAATGAAAACTGAGCTGCTGGTACATTTTGCCATCATCTAATTACCAGGTCCCCAATTACAGTCAAGGAGCAGCTCCACAGCCGGGCGCAGGGAAGGTTGTTCCTGTTGTGAGATATTTCTCCATCTGCATTTCCCTGAACCCATTCCTGGAGCACAGACAGGTTCTTCAGCAAGCCAGTGCTGGTTCATGTGGGTGCAGGTGTGGGTACCAGTTTGATTGCCTCACTCACCAGCTGCTCAGCTGCTCAGCCCTTCCCAGGCAGTGTCTGGTGCTGATGGAGCTGCTGCCAGACTCCCATGGCCACTGCTTGGACCATCACTCCATACATGCTCATTGCCAAATGACACTGCATCAACCACAGGGTTTCACTGACACAGCCATGGCTCTCTGTGGCACACTGTGACACCCCGAGAGTGCTGCCCCTTGCCATCCCTCACTAGCCTGCTGCCTTCTGCACCCTCCTAGAGAAGCCTCAAGGATGCTATGAGGCTGCCCACCCCCAGCTTCACCATCTTTTCAGTGGATCCCAATGAAACTTTAGATTTCCACGAGGAGCAGGAGCCTGAGCAGATCGTGGTGGTTCCCACGGCAGCCTTGGAAGCTGCAGCTGATGTGGAATCTGAGCACAGAGGGCTTCCCACAAAGGCTTCTGTATCTACAGCGATGGAGCGGGAGTTAGTTGATGGATATGCTAATTTCATTATTCATGTACATAATTACAATCTCAGGGTTGGGAAGCTTTTTAGGTAATGATGGTTGAGAGGAAGAATTTACCTAACTTTTGGAATATACGTGGAATATTATTTAACTCTTGAATACAAATGCTCTGCCTGAGCTCCTGGGAGGGGGGGTGGCACCACGGGCAGCAGGAGAGCAGCTTTTTGGGATGGGCAGTGGGAGGAAAAGGCCTTTGTCATCCCATTGCACGTGTTTGAGCTGTTATCAGCTATTGGCTAGCAGAGGTTGAAAGATTCCCCAGGAGGGTGGGTGGGAGTGGAGGGTACTGCTCTGCACCTCCCAGTGCCAGTGATGGAAAACTTCCTACCATTTTCAGTTCAAATCAGTTAACAGGCAGCTCATACCTGTCTGTTCCCACACCACTGCTGCCTTTTGATTTGGTAAGAGAAGCTCAAAAAGGCTAGAGATGTATGTGTGGCTCAGCTCCAGTGACCTCTGGCTCCCTCTGCTCTCTTCCCTCTGACCAGCAGTTCGTGGGCTCTCTCCGGCCAACAGTCTGTGGAGTTCCCTTTAATTTTGTCTGTGTCTGTGTTTAAGGTCAGTGAAAGCAGGATCTGCTCAATGCCTTTGAAAATCAGACTGATAGTACTTCAGAGGTCAGACAGTGTAAAATGAAAGTGCCCAGAACTAAAAGCCATTTTTGGTTATCTGGCCCATAACCTCTCCATGGTTCTGCGTCCTTCTCCGCAGACTGGAGTGAATAACATTAACCTCCCTTGCTGGAGGGCAGCTCGGCTCAGTCACTGCTTGCAGACTGCTCCCACATCAAGCAGTGGTGCTGAGAATTATTTTTATTATAAAGACATGGGCTCAGCTGGCACCTACAGCTCCTGTCTCTGTGGGCACTGCTGCCTGGTGTCTGCTCCCCTCTCCCTGCCCAGGTCACTTGGGGAGCACCAGCAGTGCCCCAGCCATGCCCAGGAAAGGGCTCCCAGACAGGCTTTATTCTCCGCAATGTTCTCTGGTGTGTTCACCACCCCAAACTTGTCCAGACCTGCTCCAGGCTCAGCTTTCTGCATCCTCTCAGTTGTTGCTTCCCTGGAGAGGTCCCTCAGCAGGTACCTCACTTGCTGTGTCTCCTGAGGAGTGACTGAACACCTGACCCCGCACTGGGGTGAGCAGCTGGCACAGTGCTCAGTGCAGCCCAGGGACACAGGAAAAACTCACTGCCTGGTAGATAACATGCCCAGAAATGAGAACTCCCCTTGGCATGCCCTGAGTAATCACCAAAGACAAATTTGGGTGCAGTGTCATTAGAAATGCCTCCTGCTAATGCAGCTTAAGTGCTAATTCTTGTAGCTCTTCCATTGTAACAGCAAGAGGTTGATCTTTAATTGGGTTTCATGCTCTAAATGCTTTGATGACAAAGGTTTGAACAGGTGAGGCATGACTTACAGGAACTGGATGAATATCTGTGAGCATTGGGAATCATTACCCACTGCCCCTTGCAGACATGGTAAGGGAGAACTGGAGGCACAGCTTGATTTGGGACCTCTGGTTTGCAAAAGGTGTCAGAAAACGACAAACATGGTTGGATTTTGCCTTTCACCCACAGCAACATCGGATAGTTCTTGGGTTGATTGGGTGAGCTGATTTAACCAAGAAGCCTCAGGCTTTGCAGGAGGAAAGGCTGTGACCTGGGTGGTGGCACTGATCTGCCTGGCACAATTTGCCATCTTCATGTCCCAGGGGTCCCTTGCTGGCTCCCAGTCCCAGTGGCAGTGCAGGAATGTTCCTGCACTGGCCAAGCTCCTTGGACCTCTCTGGATCACCCAAAGTGTCAGTAATGTATTAGCCCTCATTGCTAACACACTCTTAAAATGTTAATAGTGAGTAAATTGCTTTTTCTTCATACTCCTTAAAATCGGATTTCTTGCTGCAAGATGGTGGCTCTGACTGCTGTGACTGTGCCTCTCCTTTATTACCATCTGTATTAGATGGACTGTGGGGATCTCATATAGATTTTATGGGAACTATTTTATTTATAAGAATTTTCCTAGTGTCAGATGGATCTGACATTTCTGGACTCCCCTTTGCCATTCCCATGCAGGCAGACAGCAGGACTGTTAGCTAACCCCTGACCTGGCTGTGGGGCTCATATCCTCTCAGCCAGGCTCAGGGCTGAGCATCTCTGGGGCTGAGAAGTGCTGGAGCTGAGCTTCTCTGGGGCTGAGCATCTCTTGGGGCCAGGAAAATGTGCAGCATGGAGGTGGCCCTGGGCTCAATGAGGTTTGACATCAGCAGACTGTGTCCTTACTCCTGTGGCTCTTAAGAGCTACTTTTCCCATATGGAATAAGTCCCAGGCATGTACCTGAGGAGGGGCTGGCCCTGCTGCCATCCTTGTCTCTCCTGGTCAGCTGTGGTGCAGCTGCAGACCTTTCTCACTGCTGGTTTTTGAGCTGTGAAACAGCAGCTTCCACTGATGAAATAGTGGGACATAGATTTTACCAAGGGCATCAAAATCACATTAAGAAGGGAATGCTCAAACATCTTGTGTGACACAACCCACCCTGGGAAACATGAGGCTATGCCACCACTGAGCTGCCTCGTCCCCAGGAGCTGCTGCAGTGCTGTCCCTTGCCTGGCAGTGGTAAGGAGAGGGCTCCCCTGGGCTGTCTCTGTGAGGTGCTCTGGGTCTGGGCAGGGAGAATTTACGGCAGGAAGAGCTCACTGCATTCCCTGCTGCTGGGATTTGCATATCGCACCGAGGGAAACAAGACAAGCAAAGCACAGCTATAAATCACCAGGCCAGAAGGTGCATTTTGTTCCTATCCCAGGCAGGAAGCTTTTAAAGCAAATACAGAGCAAAAAGCCTGGAGCCCTACAAAGCCCTGTGTGGGTTTGCTTGTGTCACCCTGCCACGATGTCATGGTGATGGTGAGCAGCTCAATGCTCTGCTCAGGTCTGGCTTTTGGCTCAATCTTCCCCTCTCTGTGAAATGGAGGTGGTGATGGCTCAGGAGGCAGCCAGGAGCCAGGACGAGGGGCTGGCACACACCTCACACCTGCACAGGTGTCAGAGCCATATGCCAGAGGTGCTGCTGCCCCCGGGGAGAGGAGCAGCTCAGCCACTGCTGCTGAGCCATCAGCTCCCATCCCTCGTGCTGGATTGCTGTTTGCTCTTCTCTGCTGGCACATTTTCCCCCAAACATGAGCTGGTTTCTGCCTACAGCATTTCAGAGCAAGTGAGGACACCAACTCATGCGATGGTACAGCGCTAGCAGATGAGCCTGAAACTGGAGGGTTTGCAACTGGTGCGGAATGTTTAGGAGAATCCAGCCCAGCAGAGCCTTTAATTCAGGCTGAGATTTGCTCTGCTTGAGGTTACTGGATGTGCCTGAGTTCTGAGCAGAAAGCAGATCATTCATCCTTTCAAATCTCTTTCCCCCCTCCCTTCTCCTCTCCTCCCTCTCCCGCCCAGGTGGGAAGTGCAGAGGTGTGTGTGTTGTACCTGTGCCATCACTGACACCCCGTGCTGCTCTCACCAGGTGATGGTGTGTGCAGCTCTCACCAGGTGATGGTGTGTGCTGCTCTCACCAGGTGATGGTGTTGCCAGCGTTCCCTGGAACAGCAGCTCTCCCCTGGGATGGGCGGCTGGATGCGCTCAGATCCGTCAGGGCCAGCAAAGTGCCCTTGCTCAGTAACTGAGGCAAATATGTGAGAAATAGGATGACTGCTATAAATAGCAAGCAGGCTCATGAGAACATTGTTTATCGCTGCGGTGGGTGGTGTGAAGGCTGCCCTGAGCTTTCCAGCAATGCAGGAATGATGCTATCCCACTCCCGGCCCATTTATAGCCAACGGAAAAGATAAATGCATTGGGTGGGAATTTTGAATTCCATAAAGACTTATTCATTGCTTTTAGCCTTCTCTGGCTTTCCCAGTGAAGACTGCAGACCCCCATCAATCACACCCCTTAAGCTTCTTCATGTGTCGTGTCCAAATGCTTGCAGAATTGCCCACCACCCCAAAGCCTATCAAAGTCAGCTCCTGCCAGCTGAGAGCACGGATCCCTGCTCCCAGGCTCCTCTTCCTGGGAAAAAATAGCTGTTCCTTGTGCTATTTCTGGGTAACTCTGCAGGCACCTCCCATGGATGCACTGTTATGTTTTCTGCTAAGGCACATTAACATCTCTGGAGGACTCTGGCTGTCAGCTACAGCCCCAAACAGTTCTGTGATGCTGAATTTTAAGCACCAGAGTCAACAGCGTTAATCACGCGCTTAAAACAAAGCACTTTGGTAAGTCTGCGGGATCAAGGTCTTAAACTGTAACATCCTTGGAGCAGGGTCTTCCTCTGTGTGTGGAGAGATTAGCACTCAAATAAAAAACATCGCTAAGAACTGCCCAAACAGCCACGATATGCATCTGGTCTGTGAGGGAGAACAGTCTATGGGTGGCAGAGTGGAGGCAGCAGGGGCAGGAGGATCCAGATCTGCTGGGGCTCCTCCACACTCCTGTCCCAGTTATCCCAGTCCCCAGGGCTCTCCAGGTCCCTCTCGGCTGTGTGGGCTCCTGGATTCTTGCTGCGTGGTGGATGAATTAAGTTATCCTTTCCGGTAAGTGCATTTCTCAGTCACATTGTTCGCCAGAGGAGCTGTGAAATCCTCGCAGCGTTCCCTCTTGTGCATAATGTCACATTCCCAGCTCCTCTCCCTCCTGCCTCCTGCCATCAGTCGAGAATGCCCACGAGCGAAGGCACGGAATATGCATGATATGCTCCATCATGTAGGACCAAATCATTTGCTCCCTCTATAAATCTATAGCCAAATCACTTTGTTTCCACATAAGAATCTCACGCTGTGTAAAACTAAAGGAAGAAATAATCGTGTGTCTGTCGAGATGTTTATCTCAGTGCTTCACAGCCCCACCAGCTCCTCAGCTTTTAATGATGGGAGGAAATCAGTCCTCCCCTCCTGCAGCAAGGGGTTCGGGGAGGAGATGCAAATGTGTTCCCCTCCCTGAGTTTGTCGAGTTGCTGTAAAGCAGCAAACTTAATAAATCCCGCACAATTGGGCACAAGTCTTGTTTCCTTAAAAGCGATGTTCTCTATAATTGTCTATGACACAACATGCTACATATTAGTTATTTTTCCCTTAGTAGATCATCAGAGCACAGTGAAGCATTGCAGCCGAGGTAATTGAATGTCTTCTTTAAAACAATACACTGCAAAAAGTCTCCTGACAAGTGCCAGTGTCTTATTTTAAACAAATAACGCTATGAATTTGGGGGAGAGGGAAGATCTTCAGAGGAGAGAGAGTGTTTTGGGCCGTGGCCAAATGAGGACTTGGAATCTGAGGCAGGATGAGCGGGCACAGGTTGGTGTGCTCCACAGGCTGGAGGAGATGAGAGATGCTAAAATTCATGACAAAGCCATGGAAGATACCTGGGGTTTAACTTTGCTGCTTTAATGCATGTCCAGCTTTACCTGCCCTGTCCACTCCTGTGCTTCAGGGGGGACAGCTCCTCTTCACTGCCGTGTGCCCAGGGATGCCAGGCTGACCAGGCTCCAAGGCCAAGCCCTGCTCCTTGGAAGGATCCTTACCTGGTCCAACACAACCTGTACAACTCAGCCCTGCTCCTCAGGATGGTCCTCACCTGGTCCAACACTGTACCCTCTGGCCCTGCTCCTCAGGAGGATTCTCACCTGGTCCAACACAACCTGTACCCCCTGGCCCTGCTCCTCAGGAGGATTCTCACCTGGTCCAACACAACCTGTACCCCCTGGCCCTGCTCCTCAGGATGATCCTCACCTGGTCTGGCACTACCTGCACCCCCAGACTCAGCTGTCAGGGCCAGGGCACACATGGGCAGCACTTGGGCAGATTTGGGGGAGCAGTGAGCCACCCTGTGCCCCCAGAGGCTGGAACAGTCACCAACTAAGAGCCAGGAGAGATGGGAACCCCCAGCCCCTCCCTCCC
The DNA here is from genome assembly GCF_000695815.1 of Acanthisitta chloris. NCBI lineage: Eukaryota > Metazoa > Chordata > Aves > Passeriformes > Acanthisittidae > Acanthisitta > Acanthisitta chloris. Next base: position 11,907 of record NW_008691167.1, on the reverse strand, counting down.
CACTGTGTGTTTATGCACTTGCCTGTGAGTACAAATGCAGTTCTATGTTCTCGAAGGGTTTCGTTCCCTCTGCAAGGTGTGACATTTCCTGGAAGGAATTTCAAAGGGCTTTGTGCAAGGTGTTAAATAAGCTCTTAAATAAAACTGAACCAGAGAGTGCTGAAGCAAAGTGAACATTTAAAAATGTATGTGTACATTTAATTAGTCCAGGAACAGCGATAATAGGAACCGCTAAGACACATTTATTAAAACTAATGCAAGACAAAAATATATCTTAAAATTTTGATGTGATAAAAAGACTGTTAAAACATTTAAAAGTTTCCCTGTAGGTTTTTTTTCTTTTAAAGCATGTCACAAATCCTGTGAAAGAATAATTCTCCTTTTTTCCTCTTTTTCTTTTCCCCTTGGCTCAGTCCCTTGTCCTGTTTTGCTACAGAGCAGAGAGAAAGAGGTAAAACCATTGACAGCTTTCCTGAATTTCAAAATTTGGGTCTGAGCTGGATAGGAAAAAGTAAAAATATCATGAAAAAAAATATAAGTATGGTGTTTTTCTACCCACCATGAAAGAGAATCCCAGCACAAGGATCCAAACCCTGCACTGGGTGTCAGAGCTGGCTGAGCTCCCTCCCAGCAACAGCTCTGCTGATGTTCTGCTGCTCATAGGAATGGATTCTGTCTGTGGCTGCCAGAACCTTCCATCCCATGAGAGAGTTCCCATGTAATGCCAGGACTGTTGCAGCAATAGGGCACAGGAAAGAAAATGTATGTTCTTGTGTCACTGAACATGTAATCAGTCCCTCACACTATGCATGTATCCAGTCCATGGAATCACTCCCTCACAGCCTCACTCTTCTTGCTCTTTTAATTATTCTTTGCTGTGGCAGCTTGGTCTGAGCCCCAAAACTGGGGAGGGATCCTGTCTCCTGTGGGAGCAGGTGCAGTTATCCACTGCCCCACTCCTGCCCTGTCCCTCTTGGGGTTGTGCTTGTCACAGCCTCTTGGACAACAAGGTGTGTGTGACGTCTTGGGAGAAGTGGAAGGTGGGAATGCTGAGTCCCTGCTAAGCCCCTTCCCAAGGGATGTTCTGAGCACGTCTGGGCTCTGCTGGGCATCAGGACTGGCTGGGGCTCCAAGGGATGCCCAGTGCTGTGGTGAGCATCCCTCCCTGCTGAGGGACCTGGGCTTGAGGCCATCCTGGCTGTACAGGCTGGTGAGTGTTCCACAAGTATTCCCCAGCTGGTGACTGGCCTGGGCCCTGTGGCTGTGCCAAGGCATGAGCAGGTGAGGAGAGGCTTGGGACCCTCTGTTGGAGCCAGCCCAGGTGGGCATGGAGGGTCCTATGGCAGTGAACGTGGGGTTGTTGCCTTGCACATGCCTTTGAGCTGCACAAGCGCCTGTGAGCCCCTGCTTTGCTCACCTCCACTGCTATTTTTATTTACTCTTTGCTAATCCTGTTAACAGGATGGGAAGAGAAAAGACTAATTCACTTTAACTCCAATGACTTGTTAATAATTGATGTATTGACAGGAGCAGGCTGCCCGATGACCTTAAACAACCACCCAAATCCTGTGTCGAACTGTTTGACCTTTTAAGCCAGTTCAGATTCTTCCTGCAGAAGAAACCAGTGTCCGCTTTGATTTAGTGCAGGAAAATCCCCCTTTTTTTTCGGTGAGGATGTGTTTAATTTACAGTAAAGCCAAGTCATGATCAGCAGGAGAATGAAAAAGTCCTTCTGTGGTGGGAAGTTATTACCACTCCCTCCACGGTGATGATCTCTCCAGCTCAACAAGCCAATACCTCTTTAATTATTGAAAAGACACCTCCAGTAAGAGGATGTGGAGCCACCAGGCTACAGGAATGGGTGCCACAGGCCTTCTGCAGCATTCTGGGGTGGGGGGCTGAGCAGGGTGGCCGGTGGTCATCAATCCTTGGGAGGGATCCCAGTGTGCCCAGGGCACAGCAGCTGGACAGGGTGTGCACAGACCTTGCTGGGTGTCTCAGTGTGAGGGGGGAGGCATCTCCCTCTGTGCAGAGCTGTCACAGGGCACTGCCATCCTTCGCTCCCACAGCAAGGTGCCTCCCACCATGGTGCCCTCCAAGTGCCAGAAGAGGATCTGGGAGTCCAGCTGCAGAGGAGACCCTGCTGTGGCAGAGCCCTTGCTCTGTGCTCCCAGGCGTGCCAG
>NW_008691167.1:0-9679 GCF_000695815.1 Acanthisitta chloris | reverse complement strand
GGAAAATCTGAGACTTCACCAGGCTGCTTAATTAAGCCCCCATGTGGCCTCTTGGAGATTCATCACACGGCACTGAAAATTGTTCCCACCATCCTCACTCCCCTTGGAAGGGCAGGGAACACCGGGAGAGCCTTTGTTTGGGGTTTTTGGACCTCAGAGTCTCACTGCAGGGATGCTCCATGGTTTGCACCGCTTTGCTGTGCCGTGGGGGTGTCAGGGTGAGGAGCATCCCAGTCCAGCAGGAGGGCTGTGGATTTATTCTGATGGGAAGAGTTTGCTCAGCCCCTGCAGAAACACCCATCGCTGCTCCTTTGCCTGCTCCCCTCAGGATAACGCCTAGGAGAGGGTGATCTGTGCTCTCCAGTGAGTGCCTGCCCTTTTGCCCAGAGCCCTTCTGGGAAGGGGAGCCAGTCCCAGGAGAAAAATCCCAGGGAGGTGCAGAGCTTCCTTCTGGGAAGGGGAGCCAGTCCCAGGGGAAAAATCCCAGGGAGGTGCAGAGCTGGGGGGTTGTGGGGAGACCTGGGAGCACTGTGCAGGGCATGAGAGGAGGGAGCAGGAGGAACCAAGGGGTGGTCACTGCCCTGTGCACCCAGCTCAGCCCCTGCCAGGCTCAGCAGAGTCCCCAGCACTGGTGGTTTGGCCCCAGCCCTAACCCTGGCTGTGGTGGCAGGGGAGGCTGGGGGACCTGCTTTGTAGAACTGAAGAAACTCCTCCACCACAGAGCCTGCGAGCTCATTTACATACTCCTAGTTTAATTCTCCTAGGGTATGCAAATATATGCAAACAGCAATCCAGAGAGAGTCAGAAATAGCACAGAACATTAAAATCACCCTACTTGAATATTGTTTTATGCAAACGATGTACGCACGCAGTGTGTAGCTGATTTAAATAGAAGCAATGTCAGCATGGCAGTTATTTACCCTTCCAATGATCTTAGCAATTTTTTTTATTAAACTTATATAAAATATATTGAACAGGCACCAAGAACGTAGAGAGTATTTTAATGTTAGCCTTAACTAACACTAAGGAAAGGGCAAACTTCCCCAGCTGTCTGCATGAAGGGCAGGGAAGGGTTATTTTTCATCATTTCCCATTTGCATGAATGGCACAAGATTTGTAAACCCTGACGCTGCTGGTATTGATTATCCAAGCACCATTCCTGCACCTCGAAGGAGCACAGGCCCCCGTGCCACACAGACCTGTGGGGATGTGATGGATCCTGTGGGAGTACTGGGGGGACACCTGGGCAAGCAGGGACAGTCATGGTGTGGGGCTGTTCTGTCCCTAACCCATGCTCCTGGAGAGGATGGCAGTGGTGGGATCCTGCAACACATCCAGTGTTTCCTAAACGCTCACATCTGGGGAAGGGGAGGGTGGGGAGGGCTGTTATTGACTGGCTGTGGGAGGACCAAAACAAAACCCCCCCAGGGAGCAGGGAGGGCTCCCGACTCCTTACAGCATTCCCCAAAAATGCACTTGCTGGAGGGGTTCCTGCATGCAGGAGTGGCAGAGTGCCTGCCTGGTGGGTGCAGGGCTGGATGCCCTCAGTGCCATCCCTGCTTCCCAGGGGGCTGTGTGCCCTGCCCGGGGTTAGTGCCATTCAGGGAGATGGGGTCATGGGATTTATGTCTCTCTGCCCTGCCTGGGGTTAGTGCCACTCAGGGAGATGGGGTCGTGGGATTTATATCTCTAATCCACATCCATGGTCCTCACATCAACCCACCCAGTCCTGCTGGGGATGCCAAGGCCAGTTCTCCACTGGCATCAGGAAATGATGCCTAAAGTCCTGGCCATGGGCTGGGCAGGGAGTGCTGCAAAGTCCCTGGGCACATGGGGCATATCTCATGCCCTTTGTCAGGGCACCTCTGGGCAGGGCAAACCCCAGACCCCTGTGAGAAACAGCTCCTGCAACTGGAGCTTGCCATCTCTCCTGGGAGCTGTGCCACACAGCCCCTTGATGGGGCCACTCCAGCCTTGGGGGGGAATGGGGAGCAGGATGGACAGGGGTGCACATCCATGTTAAACAGTGCTGACACCCAGACAAACGAGACACCCACAGGCACAGTTGGCTCCTGACCATGGAGTAGACAAGAGGAAAAGGGAAGGAGGAAGGGGAGGCCTGGGAGGGAGGGAGGGAGCGCGCGGCGCAGATGGCTCAGTGCATCACGCGACAGACACTCGCTGTACTCTACCACGTGCATGTCATGGAGCTGATCTCCCTGCCCCACTGAGGTGTGTGCCCACTTTCCTCCTAATTAAGCATCAAGGGCATGAAGGATGTGCCCTGCACAGAGCTTTGATTGGGCACAGAGGAGGTACTCGGCTGTCAGTGCCACCAGCTCGGGGGAAAGCGATGAACCCCCTGTGCTACCCCCACAGGGCACCCCTGGCCTAAGGATTGTGGTGGGCAAGGCCCTGCCAGACCCTCTCCCCGTGGTTCCCAGAGCCTGGGCATTGGGAGATGGCACTTGCAACATCCTCAGAGGATGCCCACCCATGTCCTTTGCTTACAAACATCCCAGGGAAGCTTCCATGGGCTGAACCCCACCAAAGGCAGGCAAGGAGGGTCTGACCCAGCCTCCTGTCTGGCCAGAGCCCCTCACAGCATCAGAGCTCTCACCCTGTTCTGGCTGCAGCAGCCAAAGCCTCTCCCCATGCCGACAAGTCACTGGAGGCCACTAAGTCATATTCTAGGGCTTTGCTTGACAGTCTGCAGTGCAATAAATGGTCCTGAAGTCCTTCTCTGCAGTAAGATTTCTGCCAGGTGCCTCCACACATGAACTACACAGTTGAAGGTAGGAGTGGGCATCAAATGCATCTTGTTTGCTTCAATTTATTTTAAATATCATCGGGCCAGTGCCTGGTGTTTGAATGATTGTGGCTGCAGAGGAAATGACTGTGCAGGATATTCCTTCAGTCAAGCTCGCAGTTGCATTTATCACTGTTTCTGTTAAAGACGTGAGAGGTTTCATTTTTGCCTCTGTGGAGGCAGTTAAACAGCTAATTTTTAAGCACATCTAGAACAAAAGGGCTCTAAAGGCATTGAGTGAAGTATCATGGGTCTGTGCTGGTCTGAAGGGGAGCATGTTGCAGGAGGCAGCGCAGGGCTGGGAGTCACATCGCATTACCACCACGTGCCAAGTGCTTCCAGCAGCCCTGGGAAGACCCAAGGATGCTGTGCACAGCCTCAGTGCCAGGAGCAGTTGGACATGGGGCTCTGCAGCCCCTGCTCACTGCACCCACCTCACCACACAGGAGAACTCATGCCCAGAGCCCTCAGGGGATGTGGAGGCTGGAAGAGCCTGTGGGAGAAACACAGAATGGAGATCTCCTCTCCGCTGGGAATGTCACTCCCTATATAGGAGCTGCCTGTCTGCTGTGTCTGCAGGCGCAGGGAATCACTGTCAGCTGTGTCGGACAAGTGTTGGTATGTCTGCACAGTGCCTGACTTACAGCACATCCATCCTGCCTTTTCATCCAGCACAGTGCCATTTGGGGCTGGTCAGGTGTGTGCACACTGGAGAGTGGCTGCCTGCATACTGGAAGTGTTATTTAAACACCAGCAGCTCCCAGTGTGTGGCTTTACTGCAGGATGTGTTAGAGCAGAGCATAGAATCATGCAATCACAGGCTGGTTTGGGTTGGAAGGGACCTTAAAGCCAATCCAGTTCCACCCCCTGTCATGGGCAGGGACAACTTTCACTAGCCCAGCAGAACAAAACAGCTTGATTGGATGCATGGGAGATTTTCTTTGCCATCCTCAGATGCTGAGCAGCATCCTGGGGGCAAAGACTGTGTGGTTGTTACTGAAAACAGCCTCAGTGTGTAAGAAAATTTGTCTGGAGCGGGTGGAATTACTCCTGGCAGGGGTGCTGCACACTGTGCATCCCTCACAGCTCACTCCAGCCCTGGGGGCCGTTTGCTGGTTCCCTGCCCAGAAACAATTTTCTCCTGAGCAGGCTGTGGTTGGGAGAGAGCAGCTCCCTGAGCACCAGTGTGCCAGTGTGCTGGCTAAGCACTGCCCTGTGCCTGGCCCTGGCTGCCATCAGGGGCTGCTGACCTGGGTGAGGAGCTGCAGTGTTGGCAGCTGCTGCCATGCTCTAGGAGCTGATTTGAAACCCTTTGCAGGTGGAAGCTTCACTGCTTAGTTCTGGTGCTTCTCCCATCATTTCAGACTACTGGCAAAGTGGGAAAAGCTGCTATCAGGGCACTGCAGTCCAGTTCCTTAAGCAAAGCTGCCATACAGGTGATCCACTGCCCTCAGGATTGCAAAGCACTACGGGATGTGAGTTGGCTCATGGGCGAGTTGCTGGCACATGGGGAAGCCTGTCTGTCCCTCCAGGGCTCGTCCTTGGGGACTGCATCACCTTGGGGTGATGAAATCACTCAGCATCCAAACTTCTGCAGCAGGAACATGGATCCTTGCTCAGCTCCTGCCCCACGGTGGGCTCAGACCCTCTGGAGAGCTGCTCTCACAGCAGTGTTAACCTTGTCTTTCCCAGGATGGTGAGTACCCTTCATTTGTGGCTTTGTGATGTTAGAAAAGTTATGTTACTAAGCACAGCCCAAACAGCCTGGATCCCAAAATCCCCCTGGGAAAGGGCTGCAGCAAGCTGTCCCTGGAGAAGGGGAGGCAGGAGAGGTGCAGGCAAGGGGAGGCAGAGGCAGGGAGTGATTCCTCCAGCCCCATTTCAGAGGGAATGTTGATGGGTGCCTGTCCCCTGTGCAGCTCCTTGCAGAAGGACAGCCTGGGGACCTCACCTGCATCACAGGTCTGTGCCCCTACAAGTGTCAATAACCTGCTCAGGTCCAGGGATGATCCCTGGCATCATGGAAAAAAAGTAGTGTCTCCAAGAGAGTAACAACAACAGCCATTGATGTAGCTGTTGGTGTTTTTATCACTGAAGCCTTTGGAGGGGGTTCAGTGGGGACCTGGTGTTTATTCAGGGAGATCTTGCTGCTTCGACCTTCCTGAACTGCCACATTCCTTTTAATTATGATTGGCAGCTCATGGAAATTTGGGCCCTTGATTGGCAGCTGAAGTAACTTTCTTCCTTCCCACAATTCTTCAGGTTCCTTCCCATCAATAGACATAATGTTGGCTACTTTTCTGGGATAAATAGCAACCTTTGCCCCCCTCCTTTATTTGGCAAACGCTCAACACTTCATTCTTTTCAGAAAGCCCCTTGGAATGCAGCTGAGAAGGGCCTCAGCAGTGCTGCCCTTCTCCTCCTCCTCCTCCTGCTCCTCCTCCTCCTCCTCAGCACTCGGCCGGAGGACTTTTGTGCTAGAGCAAACAAAGGCTTATTGGCAACACTTCTGGATTTCATTTCAAAATACATTTGTCACTCTGGAAAAAAATAAACTGATTTTTTTTTCTGTCTGCAGAGTTTTTTTGTTTTTTTCTTTCTTAACTCCTCCCTCCCAGGTTTCCCCACCAGCAGCTCTGATTCTGGAATTGCTGGACACAGATTTGCACAGGGTAAAGGGAAGTATGTGCTTGTTCTGGGGCTGCTTCACTTCATCTTGCTTCTTTGAGCTGCAGAGCAGCATCCTCACTCTGTAGCAGCACTGTGACTAGTCACCAAGTGCATCTGGTCTGTCCTTGGAGACCAAAATGCTCATCCTTCCCCATCCAAAACCCCAGGCTCTCCTCTGGTCTTCTCCTTGAGCATCCAGGAAACCACAACCTGATTCCACCTTCTCACTCTTAAGATCCTTTTTCAAAACCACCCAAGTGATGCAAAAACTCAAACTACAGTGCAAGTGTGATGTAGCTCACAGGGGTGGAAATACCTTCCCTTTCCAAGGAGAGCAAGGACATTTTGGAGAGGGGACTGGGGCCCAGAGGTCCTGGAGGTGTCCTTGGGAAGGGGCTGCCCTGCTCCCAGGGGTGTTCTCTCTGAACAGAGCAGTCTGCTGGTGGGCATGGACAGCACCAGGAGGGCAGGGAACTGGCATGGACAGCACTTGCCACAGCTCACTCCACATTTCAGTAATTAAATGAAACTCAGTCTCAGCTCCTAAGAGCTTCTTGTGCTGAACAATAGCCAGTTACAAAGGGATTTGAAAAATGATGAAGGGAATACTCAAAGGTTGTGCTCGAAAAGAAATGAGGAAGCTCCCGAGCTGCAGAGATTGCCTGTGTGCACAATATAGACACTCACCCTCCACCAGCCCCAGACTGAAGTGGTTCAGAGAGAGATGGCAGACCTTGGCACTCGGTGCTTCTCAAGAGCAGAGTGGATGAGGAGACAATTAGCAAAATACAGGATCATTTGCATTTTCAGGAATACTTGAAGGATTCTCACTCTCTGCCAAAGGAAAAGGGGAAATGGGATGAAAGACATCTGGGATGGCTGGATGAGTCCTGCAAGCAGAGAGGTTGGAGCAGGGAAACCCTAATGACTGAGGATCTGTGTGCTTGTACCCACACTGTTCTGTCTTGGTGGCTGCCCTGGATCCATAAGTGCTGGCACCTCCTGCAGCCCCATGGCTTTGGGAACAAGACACAATTTTTTATGAGTTTGCCACTCACCAACATTTGTGAGCACTGTCAAGGGGTTTGGAAGAGCCTTTGCCTGCACTGTCCTCCTTGGTACAGTGACAGTGAGCCAGGCTGGGCATAGCCCTGGGCAGGGACAGGGACAGGGACAGGGACAGTGCAGCCTTCTCTACACAGGAGCCCTTTGTCATGGAACGTGAAGGAATGTCATTGTCCCCACATTTCTGTCAGATTTGGTTGAAATCTGCTGGAAGATTACAAAGTTATTGCAGCAGACGTGCAGCCAGACCCAGACAGGCATGGACAGCCCCATCACAAAAACTGCATTTCATTAGAGAACTGAGCTGAAACCATGCTGGATTTTCCCTTCCTCTCCCTACAGCCCCTTTCCATGTCCATGCTCACTGGGCAGACTGGTTCCAATATACTCTAATTGCTTCCAACACTGCTCTAGAATGGAATCACAGATGGGCAATGGAGGAGGAATGCAAAACCTTTGCTTAGATTCTTAGGGATGAGCACAAGAAGGCGAAAGCCCACATGGAGCTCAGGGCAGTGAGGGGTAACCACAGGCTTTGGGAAACTCTCCTGGGGGCCAGGGGATCCCAGAGCCATGAGCCTGTCACTGCTTGGGGACATGGGTAGTGTGGAAAATGCCGAGCAGCTGATTTTTGGGGTCACTCTGCACAAACTGCCTGGTTTTAGAGGGGAAGAGTGAGGCTGGATCCACAATAGGTTTCCTCAGGCTGATGCTGTGTGAGGCCACTGCCGGGAAGAGTGAGGCTGGATCCACAATAGAAGGTTTCCTCAGGCTGATGCTGCGTGAGGCCACTGCGCATCACCTAACAGGACTGATGACATGTCCCCTTGGTGTCACCAGGGAATGCTTTCAACTGCAACCTTCCCTCTGTTGCATGCAGGCGATTCCTCTGCTCTTGTGTTAGTTCACCCCCACTCTGTCCTTCCTGCACAGCCACCACTGCCAGCTCCCTCCTGCCTGTGGGGATGCTGCTTTCAGGATGTGGTTTCTCCGGAAGCGCCGGAGCGTGGTGGAGCATCCCAACGGCTGAAGGTGACTGATGGGCTCTGCCACCAGCTGTGTGCCCACAGATCCACCCCCCTGGGGATGGGCTCACACCACAGTGGGCACAGGGACATCCTCACACTGCCATCCTGCCCCTGCTCCTTGCCACCAGGTGCTGGCACTGACCTTGCTGGTTCTCTGCCTGCAATGAATCAAGTTAGCTCTGACCTGGGTTAGTTTTTTGTCATATTAATGAGTGGCAGTGTCCCCTGGAGAAGTCCGGGCAGCTCCAGAGGTGATGCCAGCAGCACTGGGAGCAGGCAGGATCCCCCCCACCAGCATCAGGCTTGGCTCAGCCACCTGCACCTGGTGGAATGGATATGTGGGGATGAGCAGTTGGACTGGAGGGATGGTTGGGAGCCAGGAGAGGACCTAAAAGGAGGGAAGAGGGAGTAGGCAGCTCAATGTAGCAAAACCTGGAGCCACTGCCCAGCGCTGTGGCACACACTTGAGAGGCTGCCACCAGTAGGATGCTCCTCACACTGGGGTTTTATCAGAAAGGGAATGGTGGGAATGCTGTGTAACAGTGTGAAAGGCTGGGATCCACGAGGAGAATCGGGCTGTGGATGTCTGTGCCATGAGAGAACTGCCTCACAAAGGGTCAGAGGGCAGAGAGAGTGAAGTTGATGCTGGCCTTGGTGTCCCTGTGCAGGAGCAGGACATTCCTCAGTCCTTTGGCAGCATCCTGCAGGGTTGAGCTGTGCTGAGCACCAGGCTGGGAAGTACAGGAAAGGAAGAGGAAAGTTTGCAGAGCTGACCAGTACTCCCAGCTATGTCTGTGCTCCCTCTGTGCCAGGGGCTGTTTCACACAGAGCTAAACCTACTCCTTATCCCAGAAAGCTTGTTAGTAGAGCTGGGTTGCAACAGATGGATACAGACGGGTGGGGAGAAGGGGAAACAACATGGCAATTGCAGCAGTGTGATGTGTGCTCACCAAAGCACAGCAGCAGCCGAGCTTTGGAGGCAACGGAGAATTCCGAGGAGCGTTTTGGTTCCTTTGGGATGCTCGCAGGTGGTTTGTTTGAAGCATGACAGCCAGCATGAGACAACATGCTGGTTTGGGAACCCAGTGAGTGCTTGATGAGAGAAGGAGCATTTCCTGGTCCTCTGTGAACAGTGAACTCACCCCAGGATGAGATGAGACTGAGCAGGCTTTGGCTGAGAGCTGAGAAGCCACATCCCACCCTGTCCTGCCATGTCCCATCCCATTCCTTCCCATCCCATCCCATTCCATCCCATCCTGTCCCATGCCTGGTGCTCTTCTGCCTTATCATCACCCAGAGCTGTTCACATCCCAGGTGAGAGGTGGGTGACCTGCAGTTCCAGCAGCTCAGACCTTGGACCAGACTTCCCAAACCTGGTGTGATGTGACCACTGATAACCACATGGCACCAAGTCCCCCTCAGCTGCCACTGCCACCGAGGCAGCTCCTGGATGTGCTGTATATTAAGTGGAGTGGCAGCTGCGATATTGCCATCTAAAACTAAGTACAAAATTTACAGCAGTAAATTCTTCTCTCTTCAGGGTGGTTAATTATCTTAATTACTTTTATTATCTTTTATCTTTTAAGATCCCAAATTGCTTATTTCTGCTTGTGTTGCCAAAGGGGGTTGCATATTTTTTACTGGCACACGCTGTGCAGAGGCTCTGATACGCGTGTCTGCGTGGTACACTTTAAAAGAACTTTGATTTATACAGGACTTCTCCTTGGGATTTTAATTGTACTAAATAGGGAAAACAAAGTTCAGTGAAATATTGACTAACTGAAGAGCTGCTAAGTGGTTCTTTCCTTTTGTTCCAAGCAGGGGCAGAGCCACTCCCACTTCCTGCTGGGACAGAGGGAGGGGATTTAGCTTCTCGAGACTTGTCCAGACAAGTGGTGTGTCTGAAAGGCTCTGGGGAACGTGTGGCCCCGGGGATGGCACGGTGGCAGGGCAGCGAGGAGTCCCAGCGTGCCACCACCAGCGATGGGCAGGGTGGGCATGGTGCAGGCATTGATGCTCTGCTCCTGCTCTTGGCCTGGGGGATCCATCGTGCAGCGCATGGGGCCAGGGGTTATACCCATCCCAGCACCCATGGGGACATCCAGCC
>NW_008691166.1:0-443 GCF_000695815.1 Acanthisitta chloris | reverse complement strand
AGCAAAGGCCTGCAGATGTACCCGTTAGCTACAATTGTATTTCATTCACATGTCTTTGACTCGGGAGATGATTGTAACTCGAGCTAATGCCAGCCAACAGCTGTACTTCTATTTACAGTCCATATGATTGAAAAGAGCTTCCTGAATCCTTTGGTGAACACCAACAGTGGCTGTATAAGACCAACAGGCTGACTTTTCTCATGCAAGTAGTGGAGGGATAAATATTTTCAAAGCACCATGATTCCTGTTATGCCAGGGTGGACACAGATGTCTATATTGCTGGTGACCAAAGTCACCCAGTTGCTGGTCAGCTCTACGTGAGTCTACATCAGACCCACCTTCTCTCTCCAGCTATATGCTGGGAGCTTGTATATGACTTATGCACACTCTTAGGGATGTATTATATCTATTACATTCATCCTTTGAGACACAGCAAAGTCTTT
>NW_008691165.1:0-1554 GCF_000695815.1 Acanthisitta chloris | reverse complement strand
CAGAGCATTTTAAACTTTAATTAATTCATGTAATAGATATGTGAGCTGTGCCCACAGTACTGATTCTGCTTTTTGTAGGGAAGAAACCTAAGGAGAAAAAGGTTAACTAAGTAACCTAGTGAACTGCTGACCAAGCCAGTCTTATTACTCTTCCTGTTTTTTAAGAACTAGGTTAGTAGCTTTCAGCCTGTGTTTGGAATCACAGAAGAAGCAGTGTTTGTGCCCTGTTTCAAAAGAGGCTGTGACAAAATATGTTCCTTGTAGCCTTTTTTTCACTTGCTAGGCCCTGGATTTTCTGTCAGAAAATATTTAGGTGTCTGCAAATTGAGGGGAGCTGACTAACAGTGAAGGAAGCTATCTCCAAAGATGTCCTGGCAAAGCTAGGATGGAAGAGAGTAAGAGATTTCTGAAGACAAAGGGTGAAATTATGGGGAGAAGCAAGGGATGAGGCACACAGCAAACCTGAGAGGGTGTGTGAATATGGGGACCAGTGTAGCACCCACTAGAAGAGCTGTTTTCTCTAGCAAAAGGTGTGAATTTATAATTAGAACATCTCTGGAGACTCTAACCCCCAACTATGGTATTTATTTATTAACATTTGGGATTGCTTTGCTCTTGCGTCCTCTCTGCCAAACCTCCAGCCATGGGTAATTCCTCGATTTGGGAAAATCAGGCTCCACAATGTTGATAAGCAAATAAATGAAAACAATTAAATTGGAGAAACTAGGAGGGTCAGATCCGTGCTTTTGAGGTTTTTTTCTCCTAAAACATTTCTTTTGCTTGTAGGAAGGAAAGGGAAGAAAGAAGGAAGTAGAGACACTTTGGCTGGATTACTGAAAGACCTAATTTAAAGTGGTCTCTCTGTGCTTTGAGATGAAATGTGACATTTGAATGGATCAAGAACATTGGTACAAAGACAAAGGAGATTTGGAGGTGCCTGGACAGAATATCAGTAGGTTTTTCTGTTAATTTATTTTTACAATTCTTTAAAAAACAAGAGGTAATTACTGACTGCTCATTGGTTTTGAAATCTACCTATCTGAAGGTGAAAAAGCAGCTATGTTATTGGCAAAGGGAGAAAGAACTGAACAGAAAAGTAGCTCTTTTCCCTTCTATGAACAGCTGCTCTACTCCTCTGTAATCAAAAGCTAACACCAGCTTGAGGGTTTTTTTCTAGCTGTGGGGTATTCTTAATGGATTTTTCATGAAAAATTGTTGATGTGCTTTCTTATGCCAGAAAAAAGGATGTGCATTCCTGTTTAGTTAGTCTGTTAGACTTTAGTCTGTTAGACTACGTTTCCGTCTCTCTTGCTCTTTTAAGGGTTATCAAATATAAACCTAATTTTTCAGTCCCATGATAATGAATCAAGCATGCCCTATTCCAGCCTAAAGCAAACTGCTAGGTAATGAGTGTGTGTGGTGGGGGTTGCTAATTGAAGGAGCAGACACTTTGTAGGTAACCTCTTTCTGAACTGAGTTTCTCTAATTTACTCAGCTCTGGCAAAAGCTGCTTTCCCATGAAGACACTCAAAAATAAAACATTCTATATTAACA
>NW_008691164.1:0-710 GCF_000695815.1 Acanthisitta chloris | reverse complement strand
TTGCCAGAGCTGAGTAAATTAGAGAAAAAGAGTTCAGAAAGAGGTTACCTACAAAGTGTCTGCTCCTTCAATTAGCATCCCCCACCACACACACTCATTACCTAGCAGTTTGCTTTAGGCTGGAATAGGGCATGCTTGATTCATTATCATGGGACTGAAAAATTAAGTTTATATTTGATAACCCTTAAAAGAGCAAGAGAGAAGGAAACTTAGTCTAACAGACTAACTAAACAGGAATGCACATCCTTTTTTCTGGCATAAGAAAGCACATCAACAATTTTTCATGAAAAATCCATTAAGAATACCCCACAGCTAGAAAATCCCCCTCAAGCTGGTGTTAGCTTTTGATTACAGAGGAGTAGAGCAGCTGTTCATAGAAGGGGAAAAAAGCTACTTTCCTATTCAGTTCTTTTTCACTTTGCCAATAACATAGCTGCTTTTTCCCCTTCAGATTGGCAAATTTCAAAACCAATGAGCAGGTCAGTAATTACCTCTTTTTTTAAAGAATTTTTCAAAAAAAATCAACAGAAAAGCCTACTGATATTCTGTCCAGGCACCTCCAAATTTCCTTTGTCCTTGTACCAATGTTCTTGATCCATTCAAATGTCACATTTCATCTCAGAGCACAGAAAGAACACTTTAAATTAAGTCTTTCAGTAATCCAACCAAAGTGTCTCTACTTTCTTCTTTCTTCCCTTTCCTTCCTACAA
>NW_008691163.1:22693-24300 GCF_000695815.1 Acanthisitta chloris | reverse complement strand
AGCTGGAAGGGACACCCAAGGATCATCGAGTGCAACTGTTGATCCTGCGCAATGCCTAACAATCCCACCCTGTCCCTGAGAGCATTGGCCAAACACTCCTGGAGCTCTGTCAGCCTTGGGGCTGTGGCCACTGCCCTGGGGAGCTGTTCAGTGCCCAAACACCTCTGGGGGAAGAACTTTGTCCTGATATCCAACCTAACCCTCCCCTGACACAACTTCAGGCCATAAACTTCAGGCCATTCCCTGGCTCCTGTCACTAGTCACAGAGAGCAGAGGTCAGAGCTGTCCCTGCACTGCCCCTCAGGAGGGAGTTGTATCCAGCCATGAGTTCTGGGCTCAGTCTCCTCCAGCTGAACACACTAAGTGCCTCAGCCACTCCTCATGTGGCCCCTCAAGGTTCTTCACCATCTTCATGTCCCTCCTTTGGTCTCTCTCTAACACCTTTTTTGTATTGTGGTGCAGGCCAAGACAGAGAACAGCTGGAGCTGTGTCAGGGGAGGGTTAGGCTGGATATCAGGCAAAGGTTGTTCCCCCAGAGGTGTTTGGGCACTGAACAGCTCCCCAGGGCAGTGCTCACAGCTCCAAGGCTGACAGAGCTCCAGGAGTGTTTGGCCAATGCTCTCAGCACAGGGTGGATTGTTGGAGTGTCCTGTGCAGGGCAGGAGTTGGACTCAACAATCCTCATGGGTCCCTTCCAACTCCAAACACTTTGTGATTCCGTGACTGTATCCCTGGTTTTGGCTCCCTGGGAAATCATCAAATCGATCAGATTAAATTATCAAGGGTGAATTTTGTTTTCCCCATGCAGAGTCGTCTGCCTAAGTGCTAAATAACATGGATATTATAATAATTAAGTTATTGAATAAGCATTTCCCAACTGCTGCTCCTGGACTTCTGAGCCACTGGGGCAATCAAAGGATACTGCTTAATTGAATGATATGATTGCTGCATGGTGCTGGAAGGAATGATGCAAGTGAGGCCCAAGGAAAACTCTCAGGAACACTGGAGTAAAGCTGTAGGACCAATGTTTGCTCCAACCATTTTTGAAACAAACCCAGGAGGCTTTCCAGGCAATGTTTATATTAAACACCACATTAAACTCCAAGGGCAGCAGCACCCACTTGCTGAAACTCCATCAGCACCCCAAGCTGTGCTCAGCACCACAGCCAAAGGCTCTTCAAAGGGCTCTGTTAATGTGTTACAAACCTGTGTTTTTCCAGCACCTCCTGCAAGAAAAATAAATGTGCTGGGTGGAGGTGCTTTTGAACAGGGTGACTCAAGAAACACCTGAAGGATTATCTCTCCCCAAGCACAAAACCACTTTAGCCTCAGTTTGTGGTGACTGGAACCTGTGTTCAGTGCTGAGGTTAAGGGAAACACCTTGATGCCCTGGATGTTAGGGCAGGGCTGTGGCTGCTCATGGTGAGGATCATCAGTGCTTCCAACAGAACCAGACTGAAAGAGAATCATAGAATCATGGAATTTTAGGGGTTGCAATGGAGCTTAGAGATGATCCAGCCCCAACCCCCTGCCCTGGGCAGGGACACCTCCCACCAGAGCAGGTTGCTCAAGGCTTTAGCCAACCTGGCTGTGAACACTGCCAGGGT